>NC_053024.1:560091826-560391826 GCF_003073215.2 Triticum urartu
GGTGGTGTTTCTCATCATCATTCTCTACATTTGAAGACCGAAGAAGAGTTTTCCTCTAAATCATTCCTCTAAATCATATCTGTTCTCTTAAAGATTCATGGATCTAACTTCTTGTCATCCTCATAATTGTTCTCGATTGTGAGAATTCTTTTCATACCCATCCGAAGCATTTCAGGAGTATTTTTCAGTTTGATTCTTCGGAGCCCATCGTCTCAGAATTATTCATTCCAGCTTTCAGCTCTCGTTCTCCAAAATCCTACCGGTGCATCATTCAAATATCCTCTAATCAGTTCATGATCTCTTCGTTCTCATGTATCTAAATTCTCTGAAGTATCTTCGTTTTTTATAATTCTTCCCGGTGTTTCTTTATCTTTTCTTTGTTCATTTTCAATTCATACGGTGGTTCGTTCAAGTGTTCTCTTCCTTGGTTATCATATCAATTCATTCGTTCTTTCCAATCCTACCGACGGTTCGTTGAAGACCTTCCCAAGTTGAGCATTATCTCTCTTCAATCCTTTTTCAACGAGAATAAGTAGTATGCCAAAATCCGTTGCATTTCATCAATTTAAATTGGTGAAGGATACGCATAACGTAATTCTTATTATTGTTTCATCCAAGTGATTAATTCCTTCTTCCGGAGTTCATAATGGTATCAATTTATCAGTTCTAAGTTGTTCATCTCTTCTTTCCGAAGTTTGTTCATCATATCACATTCTCGGTTCGAGATGCTTCATCTTTTCTTTCTGGAGTTCAAAGTTTCCTCATTATATTGTCCTGAAGCTCCATCTAAATCATTGCAAGACTTCACCTTGTTCTTTCAACTTCTCTTTTCTTTCTATCATCCTTTTTTTTGATGGAGTTCTTCATGGAGGCTCTACATGGTGGTTCATCAAGGATTCCTTTCATTTCTTCAATCGTTTTTCAAGATTTCTCTCGGAGTTAAGATCTGCCAAGCTATACTAAAAAAATTAAACATGGTGTTCAACACATGTCTTGTTTTGAGGAGTTCAAGCATTCTTCATCTAGCATTCCGAAGTGCAATTATTTCTACCTTATCTTTTGAGATGGTGATATGTCATTCTTGACAATTTCCTTTCATGTTTCATGATTCTCAAGTTCTCAAGAATGAGATATTTAAACCCATCATTTTCTTCCTTGGACTTATCTTGTGTTAGATTTCACCTAAAGCCTTCCATTGGGAATGTTGCTATATGTGGTGCTTATCAATGATCCAAATTTTCTCCTATCCTCTCAGTGAGAGAAGTTTTCATCTCTTCGTTGATCTCAAGCAAGCAATTGTTTTCGTTAGTGGCAGAATTTCACCTCAAGTTTTGAGATGTCTCCATAAGCCCACCAGGATTATATCCTTTCATTGTTGGTTTTCCAACAACTCCGCTCTAACCTTCTTGCAAGGGTGCTTTCCAAGATCATTTGTGGCAGAAGTTGGCATTTTCTTCTCCATTCCTTTATTCCAATGAGCTATCTTCTATTATTTCTTCCGGAGGCATTGTGATGTTGCTCTCTTCACTCATCATCTCGGATTGTGAGGACCATGTTCTTTTCGTGCTTATCCATTCAACCGGAGTGTCGTGTCCTCTTTTCAAGTATCCTCTCATCTTGTCAAGATCATGTTCAATTCCTTCCATTTACAGTCGGAGTGCTGCCCAAATTATATCATTGTTATTCCTTCTCTATCTTGTTTTAACTAGAGTGGTTTCAATATCTATCTTGTCACTTAACCACTTAGTTCTCGTCGTATCCCATGTTCTTCTTATCTAACAGAGTGTTTTCAACTTGTTCATCTCTGTTGTATTCTTTTCAAAAAAATGTTTAACCTCTGAAGGTTCCTTGGTTTCACCCATTCGTCAAAGAAGCAACTTAGTTTTACCTTTTATCTTCCTCTTCCGTTTCTCCCCGGTGCCATCCTAGATCTCGGGACGAGATCCTCTTGTAGTGGTGGAGTGTTGTAACACCCCAGATGTAACTTTCCATATTTGTAACTCCAACTCTTGCCATTTCCGGCTATGTGATATGATATTTCCTTCGTGGTTGGGTTTTGTCTTTCGTTTTTGCATTTTGTTCATGTCATGCATCTCATCTCATAGCATCATGCGCATTGCATCTGCATGTTTTCATAAAACTTGCATCAGCTCGTAGTTGTCGTGTTACTCCTCGCCTTTTGTTGACCGTTCCAAGACCAACCTTGTTCTTCGTTTTTCCCTCTTTCCTAAACCGGAGTCTCTCTGTAAAGTGCACAGACCCCCTCGCTTGCTCGTCCAAAACCTCTCCCGAACCCGACCCGCTCAGTCACCACCGTTGCATACAGTTCATCCCCAGACATCTATAAAACATCTCTGTTTTCTTAATTGGACTCCTTAGCCTATTTTATCTCGCCCATCCAATTTTAAACGGATGATCCAAACTTCCCTCTTTTCCCTATATATAGTCCAACCTCATACCTAATATAGATAAACCCTAAATTTTTGGAGGATTGTCCCCCGCCGCCGCGCCTTTTCTCGACCCCCATGACCTCCTCCAGCCCCATTCCCGTCGAAGGCCGCCGTCGTCGCTCTGGTTCGGCGTGACCAGCTCGTCTGCCTCGCGTCTCATCCTTGTTGCATGGAGGAGGAACGCCCGCGCCCAGCCCGTCTTCGAGCCAAGCCGCCGCGCTGGAGCTTTTTCACTGTCAACGGGTCCCGCTAACCATCCCCTGATCTTTTCCTCTCCATCTCCCTTCATTTCTCCTGTACGTCTCTCACCTCGCTCTCCCGGCGTGTTTTTCCTAGGGAATCAGGAGCTCAAGCCCCTCCATGGCCGCGCCCGACCTGCGCGACCCCGCCGGCCGGATCTACTCGAGCTCGCCGTCCCCTGCGCCTCAAGTTCCTCCCACCGGAGCCCCAAGTCCACCTCTGCCCCACGCCAAGTCCTCTGCTCGCACAGCCGTGTGACGCCCTCTGCTTCACCCTGCGTTGACTGCCTGCATCGCGCAGCCCAGCGCCTCCCCAGCCCACTGCGCAGTCGGCCCAGCCTCTCCGCGAGCCAGCCTGATGGCCCATGGTGAGCCCCCACGGATCCAGCGCCCAGCCAGTTTCAGCCCAGTTCATGTTTTTTCCAGTTATGCGAATTTGTCTAATTTCCAGAGAAACCTATTTTGCAGAAAACCCCCTAGACATCATGCATATATAATAACTCCACAACCATGCATCGGATTAAAATGATTTAAACATGTAATCTGCTTAGAATTCTGTCTAGTTTCATAATATGCCACTTTCATCCATGTTAAAAATGTTTAAATTGCGGATTGAGTAATCAAATGCCATGCTAAAATGATTTATTTCATAACTAAATAACCTTAGCTCCATTTTAAATAAACTTTGTAGGTAAATGGGGTAGAAAAATGCATAGATTAAGATGATGCACTTTATTTTACTCTTTAACAACATTAAAATATGTTTTAGGGCAGAACAGTAGCAAATTCGAAATATGCATATGAGGATTTTCCGGAATTGTTGTTTGTTGTCCTGGCCTCATTTAAACTTGCCTAGATAGGTAGTTTTATTGTGCTTCACCCCTTGCCATGTTTAATAATATTTAATATAGTTGGGTACATAATCGGGAGAGAACTCAATAAATGCATGTGGTGTTTCGTCAATATGCAACTCGTTGCATATCGAACTCCACTAAATTTGTAGTATTCTTTGTTTCACTTTGCCATGCCATGCCTCATTACACCGGACATGCATCATACTTGATTGTGCATCATGCCATGTTTATGCTTGTGTGTTTACCATGTTGTTTGCTTCTTTCCGGTTTGCTTCTCTCGTTAGCTTTGGTTTCGTTCCGTAGTTGTGAGGATTCGTTCGACTACGTCTGGTTGTCTTCTTCATGGACTCGTTCTTCTTCCTTGTGGGACTTCAGGCAAGATGACCATACACTCGAAATCACTTCTATCTTTGCTTGCTAGTTGTTTCCTCTATCACTATGTCGTGCTACCTACCACTTGTTGTATCATGCCTCCCATTTTGCCATGTCAAGCCTCTAACCCACCTTCCTAGCAAACCGTTGTTTGGCTATGTTACCACTTTGCTCAGCCCCTCTTATAGCGTTGCTAGTTGCAGGTGAAGTTGAAGCTGGTTCCATGTTGGAACATGGATATGTTGGGATATCACAATATCTCTTATTTAAATTAATGCATCTATATACTTGGTAAAGGGTGGAAGGCTCGGCCTTATGCCTGGTGTTTTGTTCCACTCTTGCTGCCCTAGTTTCCGTCATACCTGTGTTATGTTCCTTGATTTTGCGTTCCTTACGCAGTTGGAGATTTATGGGACCCCCTTGATGGTTCGCTTTGAATAAAACTCCTCTAGCAAGGCCCAACCTTGGTTTTAACATTTGCCTCCTAAGCCTTTTTCCCTTGGGTTTTGTAGACTCAAGGGTCATCTTTATTTTAATCCCCCGGGCCAGTGTTCCTCTGAGTGCTGGTCCAAACTGGGCGATGTCCGGCGCCCCCTGGGCAACCAAGGTCTATGCCAACCCAACGTCTTGCCCATCCGGTGTGCCCTGAGAACGAGATACGTGTGACTCCTATCAGGATTTGTCGGCACATCGGGTGGCTTTGCTGGTCTTGTTTTACCATTGTCGAAAAGTCTTGTAACCGGGATTCCGAGCCTGATCGGGTCTTCCCGGGAGAAGGAATATCCTTCGTTGACCGTGAGAGCTTGTGATGGGCTAAGTTGGGACACCCCTGCAGGGTATTATCTTTCGAAAGCCATGCCCGCGGTTATGCGGCAGATGGGAATTTGTTACTGTCCGGTTGTAGAGAACTTGATGCTTAACTTAATTAAAAATCATCAACCGCGTGTGTAGCCGTGATGGTCTCTTTTCGGCGGAGTCCGGGAAGTGAACACGGTTTGGGTTATGTATGAACATAAGTAGTTTCAGGATCACTTCTAGCTTCTCGACCATTGCGTTTCTCTTCTCGCTCTTATTTGCGTATGTTAGCCACCATATTTGCTTAGTGCTTGTTGCAGCTCCACCTCATTACTCCATCCTACCCATAAGCTTAAATAGTCTTGATCTCGCGGTTTTTGAGATTGTTGAGTCCTTGTGACTCACAGATACTACCAAAACAGTTGCAGGTGCCGATGACGCCAGTGTAGGTGATGCTACCGAACTCAAGTGGGAGTTCGACGAGGAACTTGGTCGTTACTATGTTTCGTTTCTTGATGATCAGTAGTCGAGCCCAGTTGGAACGATCGGGGACCTAGCATTTGGGGTTATCTTCTTTTTATTTGGATTTGGCCGTAGTCGGTCTATGTGTGTATCTTGAATGATGTATGAATTTATTTATGTATTGTGTGAAGTGGCTATTGTAATCCAACTCTCTTTATCCCATTCCTGTTCATTACATGGGATTGTGTGAAGATGACCCTTCTTGCGACAAAACCTACAATGCGGTTATGCCTCTAAGTCATGCCTCGACACGTGAGAGATATAGCCGCATCGTGGGTGTTACATATGCCCACGCTCTAACAAATATAAGTGAAGCAAAAGTGCATTCTACAAATGGAGGTTTTCTATGTGAAGAGAAACAGGCAATCCAAACTTCAAATGATATAAGTGAAGCACATGAAGCATTCTATAAAGCCATACTCAAAAGATATAAGTGAAGTGCAATGAGCATTCTATAAATCAACCAAGGACTATCCCATACCAGCATGGTGCATAAAATAAAAGTGAAAACTAAATGCAATAGACGCTCCAAGATTTGGACATATCGCATGAACAAAACGAATCCGAAAACATACCAATACTTGTTGAAGAAGGATGGGATGCCTTCCGGGGCATCCCCAAGCTTAGACGCTTGAGTATCCTTGAATATTTACTTGGGGTGCCTTGGGAATCCCCAAGCTTGAGCTTTTTTTCTCTCCTCCTTCTCCTCATATCGAGACCTCCTCGATCTTTGAACACTTCATCCACACAAAACTCAACAGAAAGCTCGGTAAGATCCGTTAGTATAATAAAGCAAATCACTACTCTAAGTACTGTTGCAAACCAATTCATATTTTGTTTTTTCATTGTAGCTACTGTAATATAACTTTTCCATGGCTTAATCCACTGATCGAAATCGATAGTTTCATCAAAACAAGCAAACTATGCATCAAAAACAGAATCTGTTTTAAACAGGACAGTCTGTAATAATCTGAACATTCACCATACCTCTGGTACTCCAAAAATTCTGCCAAAATTAGGAAAAATAAAAAAAAATGTATATAAAGATAGTGCAAAAAGTTTCAGAACCGTTTGACGTTCCAGTAAAAAATGTAAAATCGCGCACTACAGCCAAAGTTTCTGTTCTGCACCGCACAAACCAACAAGTAATCTAAAACATCCAAAAGGCAAACCTCGGCACATTATTTTTATAATACAATGGAATTGTACAAGGGGATAATTATTTTTGTTGAAAAGTTTCTGTAATCAAGATTCACAAAGTTTCCATGAGCATGAACAAAGTTCAAGGAGCTCCCGCACTTCAACAATGCTTGTCTCTCTCACTTTCACTTTCCTTTTTGAAAAGTTCTGGGTTCCCCTCTTTTTTTAAACTATATAAAAGCAATGAACAGAAATAAATGACTCTCTAAAACTTCCGGGTTGTCTCCCTGGCAGTGCTTTTTTTAAAGCCATTAAGCTAGGCATATAGTGCTCAAGTAATGGATCCACCCGGATCCCAAGGTATATCAAAGCCAATTTTAGTTAACAATGATTTGGCATTTAGTAGTGAGAACAAAGCAACATATATCAAGAAATGATGAAGTCTAACTCTCTTCCTATGCATCAGCATGTCATAAAAGAACAATTCATGCACACAATGTAAAGGCCAATGCTTAGTATAAACAGTTTCTTGCAATTTTATCATGTGGGAAACATAGAGAGGTGGAGATATAGTTCCTCTCTCATAATAATTGCAAGTAGGAGCAGCAAGCACATACTATATCTATCAAAATCATCATGTGTAGTAGTAGAACGCAACCCATCAATATAATCCTTAATAAGGGCAAACTTCACCGATATAGTGTATTCGGGAGAATTCAAAAAGATAATAGGACTATCATGCGTGGGTGCAATAGCAACAATTTCATGTTTAACATAAGGAACTATAGAAAGTTCATCTCCGTAAGCATAACTCTTATTGGCATCTTGGCCACAAGAGTATCATCAAAAAGGGATATTTCAAAAGAATCAACGGGATCATAACAATCATCGTAGCAATCATCCTTCGGTAAGCACGAAGGGAAGTTAAACAATGTATGAGTTGAAGAATTACTCTCATTAGAAGGTGGGCACGGGTGATCAATCTGCTCTTCCTCCTATTGTTATTTGCTCTCCTCCTCATCTTTTTCATCCAATGAGCTCACAATGTCATTAATTTCTTCTTCCACAGACTCCTGCAAAATATTAGTCTCTTCTTGGACAGTGGAGACTCTCTCAATAAAATCATCAATATCGGAATTGAATTCATAATTCTCATAGCAATATTTAAGTATAGCAAAAATTTCAGGTCTATAAACTGAATCATCAAAATCTTCAAACTCTTTAAATAAAGATTCAATTTCATAAGAACCCATAAAAGCAACGAACTCTTCTATTTGTTCCACATCATAGTAATCATATATACCATTAGCATAAGAAGCTAAGGTTTCATTATCATTAAATTCACATGAAAAGGAAAGGTGTGGAGCCTTCATCCTAGAGCAACAAGTATAATCATATCTCAAGCATAGTTGCCGAGCATACCAATGCAATATATAAATTTGATCCCATAATAGTTTCCCGTTTTGAGTTAAGCAATAATCCCTAAAGTATTCACGTTGATCCAACGTGTCTCCCATTACAAAGTTGAATGGGGTTTTCTCAGTATTATCAAAGTAGTACATAATATCTTTCACATAATGAGCATCGAGGGTTTTAGGAGGTTCCCCATCTCCATGAGTAGCAAGTAAACCTAAATTTTTTGGTATTTCGTGTTCCATATCCATAACTAAAGATAGAGAACAACTTAGAACAACAAATAAAAATTACTTAGTGATAAAGCAAACAAGCACACACGAGAATATTCACCCCACGCTATAACTCCCCGACAACGGCGCTAGAAAAAGGTCTTGATAACCCACAAGTATAGGGGATCAATTGTAGCCTCTTTCGATAAGTAAGAGTGTCGAACCCAACGAGGAGCTAAAGGTAGAACAAATATTCCCTTAAGTTCTATCGACCACCGATACAACTCTACGCACGCTTAACGTTCGCTTTACCTAGAACAAATATGAAACTAGGAGTACTTTGTAGGTATTGTTGGATAGGTTTGCAATAATATAAAGAGCGCGTAAGTAAACAGTAGGGGCTGTTTAGATAAAGACACAACTAAATTAGTTTTAGTAAAGAGCTTTTTGTCACGAGAAAGTTATTTGTCCCTAGGCAATCGATAACTAAACCGGTAATCATAATTGCAATTTTATTTGAGGGAGAGGCATAAGCTAACATACTTTCTCTTCTTTGATCATATGCACTTATGATTGGAACTCTAGCAAGCATCCGAAACTACTAAAGATCATTAAGGTAAAACCCAACCATAGCATTAAAGTATCAAGTCCTCTTTATTCCCATACACCATGACCCACTTATCCGTGTTTGTGTTTCAGTCACTCACGCAACGCAGACAATACGCAAACCATGAACATATTGCAAACCCTACAGTGGGGATCCCTCACGCTTGCGTGACACGGAGAGCACCATAGGACAGCACCAATAATAAAAAATGCAACTCAAACCAATCACGATCATCAATTAACCCATAGGACAAAACGGATCTACTCAAACATCATAGGATAGCCATACATCATTGGGAAATAATATATATAGCATTGAGCACCATGTTTAAGTAGAGATTACAGCAGGTAAAAGAGGGGTTACATCGCTGCATAGAGGGGGGAAGAGTTGCTGATGAGGGCGGTGAACTTGTTGGTGTAGATTGCGGTGATGATGATGGCCCCGGCGGCGCTCCGGTGCCACCGGAAGAGAGAGGGAGAGAGCCCCCCTCCTTCTTCTTCTTCCTTGACCTTCTCCCTAGATGGGAGAAGGGTTTCCCCTCTGGTCCATGGTCTCCATGGCATGGGAGGGGCGAGAGCCCCTCCGAGATTGGATCTGTCTCGCTGTCTCTCTCTGTTTCTGCGCGCTCGATTCTGGCCTTTCACCGTTTCTTATATTCCTGGAGATCCGTAACTCCGATTGGATTGAAATTTGAACACGATTTTTATCCAGATATAAGCTTTCTTGCGGCGAAAGAAGGGCAACAACTGCCTTACGGGGTGTCCACGAGGGTCAGGGGCACGCCCCCTGCCTTGTGGCCCCCTCGGGCATCGTCTTGCGTTGATTCCACTTCCCAAAATTCACATATATTCCAAAAAAATCTCTGACAGTTTTTATCCCGTTTTGACTCCGTTTGATATGGATTTTCTGCGAAACAAAAAACATGCAACAAACAGGAACTCGCACTGGGCACTGGATTAATATGTTAGTCCCAAAAATAGTATAAAAAGTTGCCAAAAGTATATGAAAGTTGTGTAATATTGGCATTGAACAATCAAAAATTATAGATAAGACGGAGACGTATCATAGTGATACACATATTCATAATATTGAATTGTGGCACTGCCGTTTAGGTCATATTGGTGTAAAGCGCATGAAGAAACTCCATGTTGATGGACTTTTGGAATCACTTGATTATGAATCACTTGATGCTTACGAGCCATGCCTCATGGGCAAGATGACTAAGACTCCGTTCTTCGGAACAATGGAGCGAGCAACTGACTTATTGGAAATAATACATACTTATGTATGCGGTCCGATGAGTGTTGAGGCTCGCGGCGGGTATCGTTATTTTCTGACCTTCATAGATGATTTAAGCAGATATGGGTATATCTACTTCATGAAACATAAGTCTAAAAAATTTGAAAAGTTCAAAGAATTTGAGAGTGAAGTGGAAAATCATCGTAACAAGAAAATAAAGTTTCTACGATCTGATCGTGGAGGTGAATATTTGAGTTATGAGTTCGGTCTTCATTTGAAACAATGTGGAATAGTTTCTCAACTCACGCCACCTAGAACACCACAGCGTAATGGTGTGTCCGAACGTCATAACCGTACTTTATTAGATATGGTGCGATCTATGATGTCTCTTACCGATTTACCACTATCGTTTTGGGGTTATGCTTTAGAGATGGCTGCATTCACGTTAAATAGGGCACCATCTAAATCCGTTGAGACGACACCATATGAACTGTGGTTTGGCAAGAAACCTAAGCTGTCGTTTCTTAAAGTTTGGGGCTGCGATGCTTATGCGAAAAAGCTTCAACCTGATAAGCTCGAACCCAAATCGGAGAAATGTGTCTTCATAGGATACCCAAAGGAGACTGTTGGGTAAACCTTCTATCACAGATCCGAAGGCAAGATTTTCGTTGCTAAGAGTGGATCCTTTCTAGAGAAGGAGTTTCTCTCGAAAGAAGTGAGTGGGAGGAAAGTAGAACTTGATGAGGTAATTGTACCTTCTCCTGAATTGGAAAGCAGTTCATCACAGAAATCAGTTCCAGTGATGCCTACACCAACTAGTGAGGAAGTTAATGATGATGATTATGAAACTTCGGATAAAGTTACAACCGAACCTCGTAGGTCAACCAGAGTATGTTCCGCACCAGAGTGGTACGGTAATCCTATTCTGGAAGTCATATTAGTAGACCATGACGAACCTATGAACTATGAGGAGGCGATGACGAGCCCAGATTCTGCGAAATCGCTTGAGGCCATGAAATCTAAGATGGGATCCATGTATGAGAACAAAGTGTGGACTTTGGTTGACTTGCCCGATGATCGGCAAGCCATAGAAAATAAATGGATCTTCAAGAAGAAGACTGACGCTGATGGTAATGTTACTATCTACAAAGCTCGAGTTGTTGCGAAAGGTTTTCGACAAGTTTAAGGAGTTGACTATGATGAGACCTTCTCACCCGTAGCGATGCTTAAGTCTATCTGAATCATGTCAGCAATTGCCGCATTTTATGATTATGAAATCTGGCAAATGGATGAAAAACTACATTCCTTAATGGATACCTTAAAGAAGAGTTGTATATGATGCAACCAGAAGGTTTTGTCGATCCTAAAGGTGCTAACAAAGTGTGCAAGCTCCAGCGATCCATTTATGTACTGGTGCAAGCCTCTCAGAGTTGGAATATACGCTTTGATAGTGTGAACAAAGCATACGGTTTTATACAGACTTTTGGAGAAGCCTGTATTTACAAGAAAGTGAGTGGGAGCTCTATAGCATTTCTAATATTATATGTAGATGGCACATTGTTGATTGGAAATGATACAGAATTTCTGGATAGCATAAAAGGATACTTGAATAAGAATTATTCAATGAAAGGCCTCGGTGAAGCTGCTTATATATTGGGCATCAAGATCCATAGAGATAGATCAAGACGCCTGATTGGACTTTCACAAAGAACATACCTTGATAAAGTTTTGAAGAAGTTCAAAATGGATTAGTCAAAGAAAGGGTTCTTGCCTGTGTTACAAGGTGTGAAGTTGAGTCAGACTCAATGCCCGACCACTACAGAAGATAGAGAGAAAATGAATGTCATTCCCTATGCCTCAACCATAGGTTCTAGTGGATTACTGGACAGCGGTCAAGAACATCCTAAAATACCTGAAAAGGACTAAGGATATGTTTCTCGTTTATGGAGGTGACAAAGAGCTTGTCGTAAATGGTTACATCGATGCAAGCTTTGACACTGATCCGGATGACTCTAAGTCACAAACCGGATACGTATTTATATTGAATGGTGGAGCTGTCAGTTGGTGTAGTTCCAAGTAGCTGAAGGAAATATGCCCTAGAGGCAATAATAAAGTCATTATTTATTTCCTTATATCATGATAAATGTTTATTATTCATGCTAGAATTGTATTAATCGGAAACATAATACATGTGTGAATACATAGACAAACAGAGTGTCACTAGTATGCCTCTACTAGACTAGCTCGTTAATCAAAGATGGTTATGTTTCCTAACCATGGACAAAGAGTTTTTATTTGATTAACGGGATCACATCATTAGGTGAATGATCTGATTGACATGACCCATTCCATTAGCTTAGCACCCGATCGTTTAGTATGTTGCTATTGCTTTCTTCATGACTTATACATGTTCCTATGACTATGAGATTATGCAACTCCCGTTTACCGGAGGAACACTTTGTGTGCTACCAAACGTCACAACGTAACTGGGTGATTATAAAGGTGCTCTACAGGTGTCTCCAAAGGTACATGTTGGGTTGGCGTATTTCAAGATTAGGATTTGTCACTCCAATTGTCGGAGAGGTATCTCTGGGCCCTCTCGGTAATGCACATCACATAAGCCTTGCAAGAATTGCAACTAATGAGTTAGTTGTGAGATGATGTATTACGGAACGAGTAAAGAGACTTGCCGGTAACGAGATTGAACTAGGTATTGAGATACCGACGATCGAATCTCGGGCAAGTAACATACCGATGACAAAGGGAACAACGTATGTTGTTATGCGGTCTGACCGATAAAAGATCCTCGTATAATATGTTGGAACCAATATGAGCATCCAGGTTCCGCTATTGGGTATTGACCGGAGACATGTCTCGGTCATGTCTACATTGTTCTCGAACCCATAGGGTCCGCACGCTTAAGGTTTCGATGACAGTTATATTATGAGTTTATGCATTTTGATGTACCGAAGTTTGTTCGGAGTCCCGGATGTGATCACGGACATGACGAGGAGTCTCGAAATGGTCGAGACATAAAGATTGATATATTGGAAGCCTATATTTGGATATCGGAAGTGTTCCGGGTGAAATCGGGATTTTACCGGAGTACCGGGAGGTTACCGGAACCCCCCGGGAGGTATATGGGCCATAGTGGGCCTTAGTGGAAGAGAGGAGAGGTGGCCAGGGCTGGGCCGTGCGCCCTCCCCCCCCCCCTAGTCTGAATAGGACAAGGAGAGGGGGCCAGCGCCCCCTTCCTTCTCTCTCTCCTCTTTCCCCCCTCCCGAATCCTATAACAACTAGGAAAGGGGGGAATCCTACTCCCGGAGGGAGTAGGACTCCTCCTGGCGCGCCCTCTCCTGGCCGGCCGCACCCCCCCCCCCTTGATCCTTTATATACGGAGGCAGGGAGCACCCCTAGAGACACAAGTTGATCCACGTGATCATATTCTTAGCCATGTGCGGTGCCCCCTTCCACCATAGTCCTCGATAATATTGTAGCGGTGCTTAGGCGAAGCCCTGCGACGGTAGTACATCAAGATCGTCACCACGCTGTCGTGCTGACGGAACTCTTCCCCGACACTTTGCTGGATCGCAGTCCGGGGATCGTCATCGAGTTGAACGTGTGCTAGAACTCGGAGGTGCCGTAGTTTCGGTGCTTGATCGGTCGGGCCGTGAAGACGTACAACTACATCAACCACGTTGTGCTAATGCTTCCGTTGTCGATCTACAAGGGTACGTAGATCACACTCTTCCCTCTCGTTGCTATGCATCACCGTGATCTTGCGTGTGCGTAGGAAAATTTTTGAAATTACTACGTTACCCAACAGTGGCATCAGAGCCTAGGTTTTATGTGTTGATGTTATTTGCACGAGTAGAACACAAGTGAGTTGTGGGCGATATAAGTCATACTGCTTACCAGCATGTCATACTTTGGTTCGGCGATATTGTTGGACGAAGCGGCCCGGACCGACATTACGCGTACGCTTACGCGAGACCGGTTCTCCCGACGTGCTTTGCACAAAGGTGGCTAGCGGGTGACAGTTTCTCCAACTTTAGTTGAATCGAGTGTGGCTACGCCCGGTCCTTGCGAAGGTTAAAACAGCACCAACTTGACAAACTATCGTTGTGGTTTTGATGCATAGGTAAGATTGGTTCTTGCTTAAGCCCGTAGCAGCCATGTAAAACTTGCAACAACAAAGTAGAGGACGTCTAACTTGTTTTTGCAGGGCATGTTGTGATGTGATATGGTCAAGACATGATGCTAAATTTTATTGTATGAGATGATCATGTTTTGTAACCGAGTTATCGGCAACTGGCAGGAGCCATATGGTTGTCGCTTTATTATATGCAATGCAATCGCACTGTAATGCTTTACTTTATCACTAAGCGGTAGCGATAGTGGTGGAAGCATAAGATTGGCGAGACGACAACGATGCTATGATGGAGATCAAGGTGTCGCGCCGGTGACGATGGTGATCATGACGGTGCTTCGAAGATGGAGATCACAAGCACAAGATGATGATGGCCATATCATATCACTTATATTGATTGCATGTGATGTTTATCTTTTATGCATCTTATCTTGCTTTGATTGACGGTAGCATTATAAGATGATCTCTCACTAATTATCAAGAAGTGTTCTCCCTGAGTATGCACTGTTGCGAAAGTTCTTCATGCTAAGACACCACGTGATGATCGGGTGTGATAGGCTCTACGTTCAAATACGATGGGTGGAAAACAGTTGCACACGCGAAATACTTAGGTTATACTTGACGAGCCAAGCATATACAGATATGGCCTCGGAACACGGAGACCGAAAGGTCGAGCGTGAATCATATAGTAGATATGATCAACATAGTGATGTTCACCAATGAAGCTACTCAATCTCACGTGATGATCGGACATGGTTTAGTTGATTTGGATCACGTAATCACTTACAGGATTAGAGGGATGTCTATCTAAGTGGGAGTTCTTAAGTAATATGATTAATTGAACCTAAATTTATCATGAACTTAGTACCTGATAGTATCTTGCTTATTCATGTTTGATTGTAGATAGATGGCCCGTGCTATTGTTCCTTTGAATTTTAATGCGTTCCTTGAGAAAGCAAAGTTGAAAGATGATGGTAGCAATTACACGGACTGGGTCCGTAACTTGAGGATTATCCTCATTGCTGCACAGAAGAATTACGTCCTGGAAGCACCGCTGGGTGCCAGGCCTGCTGCTGGAGCAACACCAGATGTTATGAACGTCTGGCAGAGCAAAGCTGATGACTACTCGATAGTTCAGTGTGCCATGCTTTACGGCATAGAATCGGGACTTCAACGACGTTTTGAACGTCATGGAGCATATGAGATGTTCCAGGAGTTGAAGTTAATATTTCAAGCAAATGCCCGGATTGAGAGATATGAAGTCTCCAATAAATTCTATAGCTGCAAGATGGAGGAGAACAGTTCTGTCAGTGAGCATATACTCAAAATGTCTGGGTATAATAATCACTTGATTCAATTGGGAGTTAATCTTCCAGATGATTGCGTCATTGACAGAATTCTCCAATCACTGCCACCAAGCTACAAGAGCTTCGTGATGAACTATAATATGCAAGGGATGAATAAGACTATTCCCGAGCTCTTCGCAATGCTGAAAGCTGCGGAGGTAGAAATCAAAAAGGAGCATCAAGTGTTGATGGTCAACAAGACCACTAGTTTCAAGAAAAAGGGCAAAGGGAAGAAGAAGGGGAACTTCAAAAAGAACAGCAAGCAAGTTGCTGCTCAAGAGAAAAAACCCAAACCTGGACCTAATCCAGAAATTGAGTGCTTCTACTGCAAGCAGACTGGTCACTGGAAGCGGAACTGCCTCAAGTATTTGGCGGATAAGAAGGATGGCAAGGTGAACAAAGGTATATGTGATATACATGTTATTGATGTGTACCTTACTAATGCTCGCAGTAGCACCTGGGTATTTGATAGTGGTTCTGTTGCTAATATTTGCAACTCGAAATAGGGACTACGGATTAAGCGAAGATTGGCTAAGGACGAGGTGACGATGCGCGTGGGAAATGGTTCCAAAGTCGATGTGATCGTAGTCGGCACGCTACCTCTACATCTACCTTCGGGATTAATATTAGACCTAAATAATTGTTATTTGGTGCCAGCGTTAAGCATGAACATTATATCTGGATCTTGTATGATGCGAGACGGTTATTCATTTAAATCAAAGAATAATGGTTGTTCTATTTACATGAGTAATATCTTTTATGGTCATGCACCCTTAAAGAGTGGTCTATTCTTATTAAATCTCGATAGTAGTGACACACATATTCATAGTGTTGAAACCAAAAGATGCAGAGTTGATAATGATAGTGCAACTTATTTGTGGCACTGCCGTTTAGGTCATATCAGTATAAAGCGCATGAAGGAACTCCATACTGATGGGCTTTTGGAACCACTTGATTATGAATCACTTGGTACTTGCGAACCGTGCCTTATGGGTAAAATGACAAAAACACCGTTCTCCGGTACTATGGAGAGAGCAACAGATTTGTTAGAAATCATACATACAGATGTATGTGGTCCGATGAATGTTGAGGCTCGTGGCGGATATCGTTATTTTCTCACCTTCACAGATGACTTAAGCAGATATGGGTATATCTACTTAATGAAACACAAGTCTGAAACGTTTGAAAGGTTCAAAGAATTTCAGAGTGAAATTGAAAATCATCGTAACAAGAAAATAAAATTCCTACGATCTGATCGTGGAGGAGAATATTTGAGTTACGAGTTTGGTGTACATTTGAAACAATGTGGAATAGTTTGCAACTCACACCACCCGGAACACCACAGCGTAATGGTGTGTCCGAACGTCGTAGTCGTACTTTACTAGATATGGTACGATCTATGATGTCTCTTACTAATTTACCGCTATCATTTTGGGGATACGCTCTAGAGACGGCCGCATTCACGTTAAATAGGGCACCATCAAAATCCGTTGAGACGACGCCTTATGAACTGTGGTTTGGAAAGAAACCAAAGTTGTCGTTTCTGAAAGTTTGGGGCTGTGATGCTTATGTGAAAAAGCTTCAACCTGATAAGCTCGAACCCAAATCGGAAAAATGTGTCTTCATAGGATATCCAAAGGAAACTATTGGATACACCTTCTATCACAGATCCGAAGGCAAGACTTTTGTTGCTAAATTTGGAAACTTTCTGGAGAAGGAGTTTCTCTCGAAAGAAGTGAGTGGGAGGAAAGTAGAACTTGACGAGGTAACTGTACCTACTCCCTTATTAGAAAGTAGTACATCACAGAAAACTGTTTCTGTGACACCTACACCAATTAGTGAGGAAGCTAATGATGATGATCATGAAACTTCAGAACAAGATACTACTGAACCTCGTAGATCAACCAGAGTAAGATCCGCACCAGAGTGGTACGGTAACCCTGTTCTGGAAGTCATGCTACTAGATCATGATGAACCTACGAACTATGAAGAAGCGATGGTGAGCCCAGATTCCGCAAAATGGCTTGAAGCCATGAAATCTGAGATGGGATCCATGTATGAGAACAAAGTATGGACTTTGGTTGACTTGCCCAATGATCGGCAAGCAATTGAGAATAAATGGATCTTCAAGAAGAAAACAGACGTTGATGGTAATATTACTGTCTACAAAGCTCGACTTGTCGCAAAAGGTTTTCAGCAAGTTCAAGGGATTGACTACGCTGAGACCTTCTCACCCGTAGCGAAGCTTAAGTCTGTCCGAATCATGTTAGCAATTGCCGCATTTTATGATTATGAAATTTGGCAGATGGATGTCAAAACTGCATTCCTGAATGGATTTCTAGAAGAAGAGTTGTATATGATGCAACCAGAAGGTTTTGTCGATCCAAAGGGAGCTAACAAAGTGTGCAAGCTCCGGCGTTCCATTTATGGACTGGTGCAAGCCTCTCGGAGTTGGAATAAACGCTTTGATAGTGTGATCAAAGCATTGGGTTTTGTACAGACTTTTGGAGAAGCCTGTATTTACAAGAAAGTGAGTGGGAGCTCTGTAGCATTTCTGATATTATATGTGGATGACATATTACTAATTGGAAATGATATAGAATTTCTGGATAGCATAAAGGGATACTTGAATAAGAGTTTTTCAATGAAAGACTTCGGTGAAGCTACTTACATATTAGGCATTAAGATCTATAGAGATAGATCAAGACGCTTAATTGGACTTTCACAAAGCACATACCTAGACAAAGTTTTGAAGAAGTTCAAAATGGATCAAGTAAAGAAAGGGTTCTTGCCTGTGTTACAAGGTATGAAGTTGAGTCAGACTCAATGCCCGACCACTGCAGAAGATAGAGAGAAAATGAAAGATGTTCCCTATGCTTCAGCCATAGGCTCTATCATGTATGCAATGCTGTGTACCAGACCTGATGTGTGCCTTACTATAAGTCTAGCAGGGAGGTACCAAAGTAATCCAGGAGTGGATCACTGGACAGCGGTCAAGAACATCCTGAAATACCTGAAAAGGACTAAGGATATGTTTCTCGTTTATGGAGGTGACAAAGAGCTAATCGTAAGTGGTTATGTCGATGCGAGCTTTGACACTGATCCGGACGATTCTAAATCGCAAACCGGATATGTATTTACATTAAACGGTGGAGCTGTCAGTTGGTGCAGTTCTAAACAAAGCATCATGGCGGGATCTACATGTGAAGCGGAATACATAGCTGCTTCGGAAGCAGCAAATGAAGGAGTTCATATCCGATCTAGGTGTCATACCTAGTGCATCGGGTCCAATGAAAATCTTTTGTGACAATACTGGTGCAATTGCCTTGGCAAAGGAATCCAGATTTCACAAGAGAACCAAGCACATCAAGAGACGCTTCAATTCCATCTGGGATCTAGTCTAGGTGGGAGACATAGAGATTTGCAAGATACATACGGATCTGAATGTAGCAGATCCGTTGACTAAGCCTCTTCCATGAGCAAAACATGATCAGCACCAAGGCTCCATGGGTGTTAGAATCATTACTGTATAAGCTAGATTATTGACTCTAGTGAAAGTGGGAGACTGAAGGAAATATGCCCTAGAGGCAATAATAAAGTTATTATTTATTTCCTTATATCATGATAAATGTTTATTATTCATGCTAGAATTGTATTAACCGGAATCATAATACATGTGTGAATACATAGACAAACAGAGTGTCACTAGTATGCCTCTACTAGACTAGCTCGTTAATAAAAGATGGTTATGTTTCCTAACTATGGACAAAGAGTTGCTATTTGATTAACGGGATCACATCATTAGGTGAATGATCTGATTGACATGACCCATTCCATTAGCTTAGCACCCGATCGTTTAGTATGTTGCTATTGCTTTCTTGATGACTTATACATGTTCCTATGACTATGAGATTATGCAACTCCCGTTTACCGGAGGAACACTTTGTGTGCTACCAAATGTCACAACGTAACTGGGTGATTATAAAGGTGCTCTACAGGTGTCTCCAAAGGTACATGTTGGGTTGGCGTATTTCGATATTAGGATTTGTCACTCCGATTGTCGGAGAGGTATCTCTGGGCCCTCTCGGTAATGCACATCACATAAGCCTTGAAAGCATTGCAACTAATGAGTTAGTTGTGAGATGATGTATTACGAAACGAGTAAAGAGACTTGCCGGTAATGAGATTGAACTAGGTATTGAGATACCGACGATCGAATCTCGGGCAAGTAACATACCGATGACAAAGGGAACAACGTATGTTGTTATGTGGTCTGACCGATAAAAGATCTTCGTAGAATATGTAGGAACCAATATGAGCATCTAGGTTCTGCTATTGGTTATTGATCGGAGACATGTCTCGGTCATGTCTACATTGTTCTCGAACCCGTAGGGTCCGCACGCTTAAGGTTTCGATGACAGTTATATTATGAGTTTATGAATTTTGATGTACCGAAGTTTGTTCGGAGTCCCGGATGTGATCACGGACATGACGAGGAGTCTAGAAATGGTCGAGACATAAAGATTGATATATTGGAATCCTATATTTGGATATCGGAAGTGTTCCAGGTGAAATTGGGATTTTACCGGAGTACCGGGAGGTTACCGGAACCCCCCGGGAGGTATATGGGCCTTAGTGGGCCTTAGTGGAAGAGAGGAAAGGTGGCCAGGGCTGGGCCGTGCGCCCCTCCCCCCCTAGTCCGAATAGGACAAGGAGAGGGGGCCGGCGCCCCCCTTCCTTCTCTCTCTCCTCTTTCCCCCCTCCCGAATCCTATTCCAACTAGGAAAGGGGGGAATCCTACTCCCGGAGGGAATAGGACTCCTCTTGGCGCGCCCTCTCCTGGCCAGCCGCACCCCCCCTGATCCTTTATATACGGAGGCAGGGAGCACCCCTAGAGACACAAGTTGATCCACGTGATCATATTCTTAGCCGTGTGCGGTGCCCCCTTCCACCATAGTCCTCGATAATACTGTAGCGGTGCTTAGGCGAAGCCCTGCGACGGTAGTACATCAAGATCGTCACCATGACGTCGTGCTGACGGAACTCTTCCCCGACACTTTGCTGGATCGGAGTCCGGGGATCGTCATCGAGCTGAACGTGTGCTAGAACTCGGAGGTGCCGTAGTTTCGGTGCTTGATCGGTCGGGCCATGAAGACGTACGACTACATCAACCACGTTGTGCTAACGCTTCCGTTGTCGATCTACAAGGGTACGTAGATCACACTCTCCCCTCTCGTTGATATGCATCACCATGATCTTGCGTGTGCGTAGGAAATTTTTTGAAATTACTACGTTACCCAACAGTAGCTGCTTCGGAAGCAGCAAATGAAGGAGTCTGGATGAAGCAGTTCATATCCGATCTAGGTGTAATACCTAGTGCATCGGGTCCAATGAAAATCTTTTGTAACAATACTGGAGCAATAGCCTTGGCGAAGGAATCTAGATTTCACAAGAGAACCAAACACATCAAGAGACGCTTCAATTCCATCTGCGATCTAGTCAAGGAGGGAGACATAGAGATTTGCAAATACATACGGATCTGAATGTTGCAGACCAGTTGACTAAGCCTCTTCCACGGGCAAAACATGATCAGCACCAAGACTCCATGGGTGTTAGAATCATTACTATGTAATCTAGATTATTGACTCTAGTGCAAGTGGGAGACTGAAGGAAATATGCCCTAGAGGCAATAATAAATTTGTTATTTATATTTCCTTATATCATGATAAATGTTTATTATTCATGCTAGAATTGTATTAACCGGAAACTTAGTACATGTGTGAATACATAGACAAAACAGAGTGTCCCTAGTATGCCTCTACTTGACTAGCTCGTTGATCAAAGATGGTTATGTTTCCTGACCATAGACATGTATTGTTATTTGATGAACGGGATCACATCATTAGAGAATGATGTGATGGACAAGAGCCATTCGTTAGCTTAGCATAATGATCGTTTAGTTTTATTGCTATTGCTTTCTTCATAACTTATACATGTTCCTCTGACTATGAGATTATGCATCTCCTGAATATCGGAAGAACACCTTGTGTGCTATCAAACGTTACAACGTAACTAGGTGATTATAAAGATGCTCTACATGTGTCTCTGAAGGTGTTTGCTGGGTTGGCATAGATCAAGATTAGGATTCGCCACTCCGTGTATCGGAGAGGTGTCTCTGGGCCCTCTCTGTAATGCACATCACTATAAGCCTTGCAAGCAATGTGATTAATGAGTTAGTTGCAGGATGATGCATTACAGAACGAGTAAAGATACTTGCCAGTAATGAGATTGAACTAGGTATGATGATACCAACGATCGAATCTCGGGCAAGTAACATACCGATGACAAAGGGAACAACGTATGTTGTTATGCGGTTTGACCGATAAAGATCTTCATAGAATATGTAGGAGACCATATGAGAATCCAGGTTCCGCTATTGGTTATTGACCGGAGATATGTCTCGGTCATGTCTACATAGTTCTCGAACCCGTAGGGTCCGCACGCTTAACGTTCGATGACGATTTGTATTATGAGTTATGTGATTTGATGACCAAAGATTGTTTGGAGTCCCGGATGAGATCACAGAGATGACGAGGAGTCTCGAAATGGCCGAGAGGTAAAGATTGATATATTGGAAGGTTATATACGGACATCGAAATGGTTCCGATAAGGTTCCGGGATTTATCGGAGTACCCGGAGGCTATCGAAACCCCCGGGGAAGTTAATGGGCCTTATTGGGCTTTAGTGGAGAGAGGGAAGAAGGGCCACGAGGTGGCGCGCACCTCCGCTTGCCCAAACCGAATTGGACAAGGGGTGGGGGCGCGACCCCCCCTTTCCTTCTCCCTCTCCCTCCTTTCCCCTTTCCCCTCTCCGTAAGATGGAAGGAGGGGGGCCGAATCCTACTAGGAACGGAGTCCTAGTAGGACTCCCCCCTCATGGCGCGCCCCCCTTGGGCCGGCTTATACGTCAATTTTGTATCATGCTTTTATATTGATATTTATTGCATTATGGGTTGTTATTACACGTTATGCCACAATACTTATGCCTATTCTCTCTTATTTTACAAGGTTTACATGAAGAGGGAGAATGCCAGCAGTTGGAATTCTGGGCTGGAAAGGGAGCAAATATTAGAGACCTATTCTGCACAACTCCAAAAGTCCTAAAACTTCACGGAAGTCATTTTTGGAATTTATAAAAAATACTGAGCGAAGAAAATACCAGAGGAGGCCCACACCCTGGCCACGAGGGTGGGGGCGCGCCCTACCCTCCTGGGCGCGCCCCCTGTCTCATGGGCCCCCTGGCAGGCCTCCGGTGCCCATCTTTGGCTATATGGTGTCTTCTACCCTGGAAAAAATCATAAGAAAGCTTTCGGGAAGAAACTCCGCCGCCACGAGGCGGAACCAATCTAGGGCTCCGACAGAGCTGTTCTGCCGGGGAAACTTCCCTCCGGGAGGGGGGAAATCATCGCCATCGTCATCACCAACGATCCTCTCATCGGGAGGGGGTCAATCTCAATCAACATCTTCACCAGCACCATCTCCTCTCAAACCCTAGTTCATCTCTTGTATCTAATCTTTGTCCCAAATCCTCAGATTGGTACCTGTGGGTTGCTAGTAGTGTTGATTACTCCTTGTAGTTGATGCTAGTTGGTTTATTTGGTGGAAGATCATATGTTCAGATCCATTATACATATTAATACCCCTCTGATTATGAACATGAATATGATTTGTGAGTAGTTACGTTTGTTCCTGAGGACATGGGAGAAGTCTTGCTATTAGTAGTCATGTGAATTTGGTATTCATTCGATATTTTGATGAGATGTATGTTGTCTTTCCTCTAGTGGTGTTATGTGAACGTCGAGTACATGACACTTCACCGTTGTTTGGGCTTAGAGGAAGGCATTGGGAAGTAATAAGTAGATGATGGGTTGCTAGAGTGATAGAAGCTTAAACCCTAGTTTATGAGTTGCTTCGTAAGGGGCTGATTTGGATCCATATGTTTCATGATATGGTTAGGTTTGCCTTAATACTTCTTTTGTAATTGTGGATGCTTGCAATAGGGCTTAATCATAAGTGGGATGCTTGTCCAAGAAAGGACAGTACCCAAGCATCGGTCCACCCACATACCAAATTATCAAAGTAACGAACGCGAATCATATGAGCGTGATGAAAACTAGCTTGACGATAATTCCCATGTGTCCCCAGGAGCGCTTTTCTCTATATAAGAGTTTGTCCAGCCCTGTCCTTTGCTACAAAAAGGATTGGGCCATCTTGCTGCACCCTATTTACTTTCATTACTTGTTACTTGTTGCCAATTACCTTATCACAAAACTATCTGTTACCGATAATTTCAGTGCTTGCAGAGAATACCTTGCTGAAAACCGCTTATCATTTCCTTCTGCTCCTCGTTGGGTTCGACACTCTTACTTATCAAAAGGACTACGATAGATCCCCTATACTTGTGGGTCATCACTGGCCTCCTCCTCCCCCCTCCTTTATATACGTGGGCAGGGAGGCACCCCAAAGCACAACAAACAATCTTTTAGCCATGTGCGGTGCCCCCCTCCACAGTTTAACACATCGGTCATATCGCCGTAGTGCTTAGGCGAAGCCCTACGCCGATAACTTCATCATCACCGTCACCATGCCGCCGTGCTGATGAAATTCTCCCTCGTCCTCAACTGGATCAAGAGCTCGAGGGACGTCATCGTGCTGAACGTGTGCTGAACACGGAGGTGCCGTACGTTCGGTACTTGGATCGGTTGGATCATGAAGACGTTCGACTACATCAACCGCATTACTAAATGCTTCCACTTTCGGTCTACGAGGGTACGTGGACACACTCTCCCATCTCGTTGCTATGCATCTCCTAGATAGATCTTGCGTGATCGTAGGAATTTTTTTGAAATACTGCGTTCCCCAACAAATACCGCTGAATCAAAATAATACGTTGGTGGTAAGCAATATGACTATCACCGCCCACAACTCTTTGTGTTCTACTCATGCATATCATCTACGCATAGACCTGGCTCAGATGCCACTGTTGGGAAATATTGCATGAAAAACAAAAAAATTCTACGCACACGCAAGATCTATCAAGGGGATGCATAGGAACGAGAGGGGAGAGTATGTCTACGTACCCTCATAGACCGTAAGCGGAAGCGTTTGACAACACGATTGATGTAGTCAAACTTCTTCGCGTTCCAACCGAGCAAGCACCGAACGTACGGCACCTCCGCGTTCAGCACACATTCAGCTCGATGATGTCCTCCGCGTTCTTGATCCAGCAATACGGCGAGGTAGTGGATGAGTTCCGGCAGCACGACGACGTGGTGACGGTGATGGTGAAGTGATCTCCGCAGGGCTTCGCCTAAGCACTACGAAAATATGACCGAGGGTGTAAACGATGGAGGGGGGCGCCGCGCACGGCTAAGCAATTGTCTAGGGTGTGCTAGCCCCCCCCCACTTATATATAGGTGGAGGGAGAGGGGAGAGGCCAAGGGTCACCCCAAGTAGGTCTGAATCCTACTTGGGCTCTTGCCCTTGGCTGCACCCCCCTGCCATGTTTGTCAGAAGGTGGAAGGAAAGGGGGAGAGGAAGGAAGGGGGAGGCCAAATTCCCCCCACCTTTCCTTTCCCACTAGGGCGGCTGCCATGGGGGGCGCGCTAGCACCTTGTGGGCTGGTGTTCTCCCCTCTTATGGCCCAATAGGCCCACTAACCTCCCGGGGGTGTCCAGTACCCCCTCCGGTACTCCGATGATCACCCGGTACAATTCGAAACACATCCGGTGTCCGAATATCATCGTCCTATATATCAATCTTTACCTCTAGACCATTTAGAGACTCCTCGTCATGCCCCTGATCACATCCGTGACTTCGAACAACATTCGGTCACCATATTATATAACTCATATAACACTATATTGTCAATGAACGTTAAGCGTGCGGACCCTGCGGGGTCGAGAACTATGTAGAAATGACAAAGAAACCTCTTCAGTCAATAACCAATTGTGGAACCTGTATGCCCATATTGGCTCCTATATATTCTACGAAGATCTTTATCGGTTGAACCGCTATGACAACATACGTAATTCCCTTTGTCCATCGGTATGTTACTTGCCCGAGATTCGATCGTGGTATCTTCATACCTAGTTCAATATCGTTACCGGCAAGTCTCTTTACTCGTTCTGTAATACATCATCTTGCAACTAACTCATTAGTCACTTTGCTTGTAAGGCTTCTTATGATGTGTATTACCGAGAGGGCCCAAAGACACCTCTCCGATACTCGGAGTGAAAAATCCTAATCTCGATCTATGCCAACTCAACAAACATCTTTGGAGATACCTGTAGAGCATCTTTATGATCACCCAGTTACGTTGTGACGTTTGATAGCACACACGGTATTCCTTCAGTATCCGAGAGTTGCATAATCTCATAGTCGGAGGAATATGTATTTAACATGAAGAAAGCAATAGCAATAAACTGAACGATCAATATGCTAAGCTAACAGATGGGTCTTGTCCATCACATCATTCTCCTAATGATGTGATCCCGTTATCAAATGGCAACGCATGTCTATGGTTAGGAAACCTTAACCATCTTTGATCAACGAGCTAGTCTAGTAGAGGCTTACTGGGGACACGGTATTTGTTTATGTATTCACACATGTACTTAAGTTTCCGATCAATACAATTCTGGCATGAATAATAAACCTTTATCATGAATAAGAAAATATAAAATAACAATTTTATTATTGCCTCTAGGGCATATTTCCTTCAAGAAAAGCCCAGCTCCACGAAATTGAAGAGCAAGAGTTTAGCCAAGTTACAATTCAAATTGCCACCACAAAAGTAAACATTCCACCACCGCACCCCATGTCGCTACCAGTGCTTCTCTCCTACCTCCCCTGAATCGGTACGATGTACCCCCTCGCCTGCTCATCTCTCTCCCTTGACATATCCCCTCGCCCGCTGCTAACCCTAGCTAGCGCCCAAAGTGATGTCGAACATGCCAGGACTCGCCGCACATGTCACACCGGGAGAAGCTACCGCTCGAGCCGAACGCTCGCTGATCGCCAGGAAGAGACCGAAGCTAGTGAGGGAAGCCAAAGTTGCGGATTTGGAGAAGCTGAGAGGGTTCCAAACATGCCCTTAGTATTTCCTGCCGAACTCGTATGTGGGACCTAGCCAATAAAACCACCCCATGGGAGGAATGATGTGAAGTCGACAATAGTGCTAAGAATCGGGTAACCATATTTTTTATGCGCTCTAGGCAAAGTTTGTGAAGTCGATGAATTTCAATGGGTTGCAAGACCTATATTTTGGTAAGAAAAAATTTGGTGTAATTTCAAAACGATTCATATTGTTCTTAAAGAATAATGTTCACTTGCTATCGTAGGTCCTATTGAAATGGTGGAAAGCCTTCTTTCCTACGCATGGACCATTTTTTGTTTGAATCATTTGACTATCGACAAGTATTTGAAAGAAATTTGAAGGCCAATTTCCCCCAAAAAATTCACAAAATCAAAATTCCAGTGAGGTGGAAAACTCTTTTACAAAACCAGGGAACCCCTGGATAGAGTAGCAATCAAGCGCTAAGCCGGAATGTGCTTTGAGAAATCATTATGCATGAAGAGAGTGTGACTTTGATTGATTATTCAACTGTTGAACTATCAATCCTAACTAGTCACCGGTCCGTGGCCTGAAGCTAGACCGATGCTCTTTCCTTCGTGTTCTTTCGCATCGACTTGATCTAGTATATGACACCACATCAAGGTATATATGATCTCCGCCCAAAGAATTTTAGCAACACAGCTACTCTCTCTAATTCAAATTAATTATCACTTTTTAATACAAAGTTGTATTAAAGCAGCGATAATTAATATGGATCGAAGGAAGAACATAATCATTTTATGAGTGAACGAAGATAAATACGATATATATTAATTCATCCAGTAGTATGTAGCTGTGTACCAAAGCGCAATACGCGCGTCAACTGATCAGAACATAACCCGTACATGGCATCCCTGCAAAAAAAATAACCCGTACATGGCACATCATCAGCTAATTAAAATATACGACTGCAGAGTGCCGGTCCAGCCAGCAGACGCCGCGGGCGCGCAGCTCAGCAGAAGAGGTACCCAACGGCGGCGGCGACGAGCGTCCCGACGGCGAAGGCCGGGATGGTCGTGGCGGCTCCGGCGTCCGGGCTGGGAGCCGGCCCCTCGGCAGCCATGGCCACGCCCATCATGGACGAGGCCACGACGGCGGCGGCGGCGAGGATCCTGAGCTTGAGGGTGGCCGCCATTTCCGCTAGCTAGCTTCTCGGTCGATCGACGCTTGGGAATCCAGTCGAAGACGCGTATGCATTAAGCGAAGGACAGGAAGCTAGCGAGCTGGACGGCTTGGGATGGGAAGGAAGAGATGGACACGTCGAGTATATATAGCTGCCATTGGTAGGGCTTTGGCGTGCTGTGTTGTGGAAGGCTAGCCATGAAATGGAGGATCATTGGCTGGAGCCGCTGCTTTCGGTCTGTCGGTCTTTCCCAGGCTGTGCGATGCGAGTGGGCATTTCTTTAGGCTTTGCTGTGATCGCCGAATGGGTGATTGAGGGTGCGCAGTGATTAGTCGTTGTGGTTTGCTGCTTCTGATTGTTATTTTGTTGGCAACTGCCAACTGGTACGTATAGTTATCATCGATGGTTCATGTCTCGGCGCTCGTTTTTTGAAAAAGAAATTTATTAATGAAAAAGCAGAACTCCTGCTGGTTGCTTGAAAAAAAAGGTGATCTACAAGAGCACTGCTTGTTGCCGTGGTAGGGAAGCATTGCCATGGCTTCCCGAGCGAATGCATTGCATTGTAGAAAAGTTACATGACATATACATCATATTGGTAATACTGAAATTCTAATTGTAAAATAAAATACACCCTCTATCCACTAATGTAAGATATTTTGCCTATTCGACGTCTTACATTAGTGAACATAAATAGAAGTAATTACTAATTAAATAGTCTGTATACAAATTTTGGACATGATGGATACCATCGCGAACTCAGAGAACACTTGCTTATCCACCTTGTCACATGGCATTGCAGTCCCTTCCCATGATCTATCCTCGCCTCCCCGTTCATACCACGTTGACCTCAACCTAAGAGCTCTCATGTAAGTTGAGATAACTCTGATTGTCAGCTCTGTAAATCTCTTTGGCGCACATATTTTTTTAGTTTACAATGCACCTCCCTCTGTTCATTCCCTCGTCTACATTCCACAAAAAGGTTTTGCCCCGGCATATCGATTTTCTTAATCATCCCAGAGTTGGCGACAAAGCTTGTTAGGAAATAAGTTACAACTAAAGTTTACACAATTTTGGTAAGTGCCAAATGCTCAGGTATTGATAGTAATTTTCCTTTTCGGCCCTTCAGTATGTGTACCATCTTTTTAGTCAATGGTTGTTTTCTGAATCGAGGGGGGGGGGGGGGGGGGAGGTGGAGTCCCACCTGTCTATTGATCTCAATTCAAAAGAAATTGAGCCGGTTTATGTGAGAAATTGAGTCAAAAAACATGATCCAATTTATGAGGGAAACTAGATCGAATACCTTCACAACCCCCCGGGGCAATACATCTTGTTGAAGCAAGAACATAGAAGAAAAAATACAAGTACAAAGATACAACACCATGCAAAGATCACCCTGTTGTACATCAGATGAATCAAGGAGGTCGTATTTGCAGCACAAGTGATGTCATAAGCATGTACATGGCACCACTAGCTTCAGAGAGGGGTGCGCCGAGGCATTACATCATACTAAGAGACAACAGAGCAAACTTCAAAGTAGACACAGACGAGCTCCACTAAGTTACCATTGTAGCAACCCCGATGGTGAGACCACGAATAGTGACGTCAATGAGTTGGGGCATCACCTAGCATGTCCATCCAACACTCAAGTAAGCGGGGAATTACACATGACATATTTTTTCTTAAAAAACTTAAGTTTGAAAAAAATTTGTGTAGTGTTGAAAATGTCGGTGCAACTTTTACAAAATGTTGATAGCATTTGAAAAAACTTTTCAAGACGTATTTGGAAAAAAATGTTCAACACATATTCAAACAACAATAAAAAAAGTGATTGAAAAAATGTTAATCATGAATTTCAAAAATGTTAAATGTGTATGGATTCTAATGTATATGAAAAATGTACGCGTATGAAAAAGAGTAGACATCAAAACACACATATGAAGAAAAAAATCGTGTATTTACTAAATGATAAACGTGTATAGAAAAATGTTTCTTACGATGTAGGGGCTCACGCAGTCGTTCTCCCCTAAAAAATTAGGGTTCCTCCCACGTCTGTTACTTTTTCTCCTATTGCAACGCAGGGTTTCCTTTGCTAGTTACACAAATATAATCTTTACGGTTATGCTAAATTTGATAATTTTTAGCGGAATCCTAAATTCAATTTTTTGGACTGGCTTTCCTTCAAAGTCGATTTTTAAAACTACAACCCTATTTTAGTGTGCAATTAGGTGAAAATGTTAGATATAGAAACATAAGATCTATAAGCAGCAAAAGATATAAAAACATCTTTTGAAATTACAGACGTGATTTTTTGAAATTTCCTGAAAATTATGATTATGAAAAATGTTCTAAATATTTATTGAAAATGCAAATAAAATTTTAAATTTAAAAAATTTCTGAACATGTGCATTTTGATACCAAATTTGTGTTTCCTAATTCCAAAATTATTTGGAAATGTGAACAAACTTTGGAGAACAAACAAATTTTTGAATAATTCAACATTTTCTGAAAATCTAATATCTTTTGAAATTCCGAACATTTATTGGAAATGCGATTTTTGAAAAATTGTGAACAAATTTTGGAAAATGAAAACATTTTCTGAAAATCTGTTTTCTTATTTGCCAACAATTTTTAAGTTTCATTTTTTTAAATGTGAACGTAATTTTTTAAAACATGAACAATTTTTAATGTCCCCAAACATTTTATGATAATATGTTTGTTTTTAAACAAGAACACTTTTTAAATTTATGAGTTTCAAGAAAAGAAGGAAAAGGTAAAACAAACCGATAATACAAAAAAAGAAAACATTAAAAAACTGAAAAAATTAACTTCTAGAATGTTCCTAAAACCTGTGAAAAGCCGAACATGTAAACTTAAAATGCGCTGCACTATGCTGGATACACAGGGCCGGCCCATCCCCAAGCACTACTACGCAAATGTCCGGTTATTTGCCGCAACGCGCACCAAATAGGGAGTCCCCCCCCCCCCCCCCCCCCCCCCCCCACACACACACACACATATCCTTACTCATTTTTGGGCTATAGTTACGCATGTTATCTCACATACTACAGTTGGCCAAGCCTCCCATGTTACATTGCAGCCCAAGTCGTAAGTAGTTGGACACAAAAACACATGTGCTTTTGTCTTAGTGTCCCTTGCTAAACATCAAGATAATCCATGGCTAAAGCATGCTCTTAGGGCCTGTTCGGATCTTCTCGCTCTCAAATTCGTGAACTCAGTGCACTAAGCTGCTCCGAATATGGGAGTTCCGCGAAACTAAATTCGAGAAGTCGAGCCCTCCCCTCATGTAAAAAAGAGAAGACAGAAAAGCCCAACTCCACGAAAATGAAGAGCAAGAGTTTAGCCAAGTTACAGTTCAAATTGCCGCCACGAAAGTAAACATTTCACCACCGCACCCCATATCGCTACAAGTGCTTCTCTCCTACCTCCCCTGAATCGGTACGATGTACCCCCTCGCCTGCTCATCTCTCTCCCTCGACATATCCCCTCGTCCGCTGCTAACCCTAGCTAGCGCCCAAAGTGATGTCGAACATGCCAAGACTCCGCTAGCTGGGTTGCCAGCCCATGGCACACCAGGAGAAGCTGCCGCTCGAGCCAAACGCTCGTTGATCGCGAGGAAGAGACCGAAGCTAGTGAGGGAAGCCAAAGTTGCGGTTTTGGAGAAGCTAGTAGAGGTTCCAAACATGCCCTTAGTATTTCTGCCAAACTCGTATGTGGGACCTAGCCAATAAAACCACCCCATGGGAGGAAGGATGTGAAGTCGACAATAGTGCTAAGAGTCAGGTAACCATATTTTCGATGCGCTATAGGCAAAGTTTGTGAAGTCGATGAATTTCGACGGGTGGCGAGGTCTATATTTTTGTCAAAAAACTTGGTGTAATTTCAAAACAATTCATATTGTTCTCAAGGAATAATGTTCACTTGCTATCGTAGGTCCTACTGAAATGGTGGAAAGCCTTCTTTCTTACGCATGGACCATTTTTTGTTTGAATCATTTGATTATCGGCAAGCATTCAATGTACCCCAAAAATTTCACGAAATCAAAATTCCAGTGCGGTGCAAAACTCTTTTTAAAAACCAGACAACCCCTGGATAGAGTAGCAATCAAGTGCTAAGCGGGGACGTGCTTTGGGAAATCATCATTCATGAAGAGTGTGACTTTGATTGATTATTTAACTGTGGAATTATCAAGTCCTAACTAGTCACCGGTCCGCGACCTGAAGCTAGACCGATGATTTGTCCTTCGTGTTCTTTCGCATCGACTTGATCTAGTATATGACATCACATCAAGGTATATATGATCTCAGCCCATAGAGTTTTTGCAACACAGATACTGTCTCTGATTCAAATTAATTATCGCTTTTTAATACAAAGTTGTATTAAAGCAGCGGCAATTAATATGGATCGAAGGAAGAATATAATCATTTTATGAGAATGAAGATAAATATGATATGTATTAATTCATCCAGTAGTATGTAGCTGTGTACCAAAGCGCAATACGCGCGTCAACTGATCAGAACATAACCCGTACACGGCACATCATCAGCTATATACGACTGCGGAGTGCCGGTCCAGCCAGCAGACGCCGCGGGTGCGCAGCTCAGCAGAAGAGGTACCCAACGGCGGCGGTGACGAGCGTCCCGACGGCGAAGGCCGGGATGGTCGAGGCGGCTCCGGCGTCCGGGCTGGGAGCCGGCCCCTCGGCAGCCATGGCCACGCCCATCATGGACGAGGCCACGACGGCGGCGGCGGCGAGGATCCTGAGCTTGAGGGTGGCCGCCATTTCCGCTAGGAGCTAGCTTCTCGGTCGGTCGATGCCTGGGAATTACTCGAAGACGTTTAAGCACTAAGAACAGGAAGGTAGGGCAGTGGGTTTGGGATGGGAAGGAAGAGCGGGACACGTCGGGTATATATAGCCGCCATTGGTAGGGCTTTGGCGTGCTGTCTTGTGGAAGGCTAGCCATGAAATGGAGGATCATTGGCTGGAGCTGCTGCTTTCGGTCTGTCCGCCTTTCACAGGCTGTGCGAGGGGGCAGTTGTTTAGGCTTTGCTGTGATCGCCGATGGGTGATTGAGGGTGCGCAATGATTAGTCGTTGTGGTTTGTTGCTTCGTTATTTTGTTGGGTTGGGCACTGCCAACTGGTACGTATAGTTATCATCTATGGTTCATGTCTTGGACTCTCGTTTTTTGAAGAATTTTTTTTTAATGAAAAAGCAGAAATCCTGCTGGTGCTTGAAAAAAAGACGATCTACCTTTTTCTTCAACAAAACTTTCGATCTATTCATTAACTGTCAAGGTAGTATAAAAAAACAGTAAAAAAAAATACATCCAGATCCGTAGACCACCTAGCTACGACTACAATCACTGAAGCGAGCTAAAAGCGCGCCACCGTCTTAGCCTCTCCCTCAACGAAGCCGGGCAAACCTTATTGTAGTAAACAGTCGGGAAATCATCGTGCTAAGGCCTCATAGGACCAGTGCACCAGAACAGTAACCACCGCCGATGAAGGGAAGCGTAGATCAGAAGGATCCAACCTGTAGACACACAAACACAGGCGAACGAAGATGGTATCCACATGGATCCACCGAAGACAAACGTCGATCGAATTTCGCGAGATCCGCCAAAGATAAACCTTCACACGCCATCCAACGATGCTAGAAAAAGAAAAAGATGATCTACTACAAGAGCACTGCTTGTTGCCGTGACAGGGAAGTACTGAGCCCATGCATTGCATCGTAGAAAAGTTGCATGACATATACATCATATTGGTATACTGAAATTCTAATTGTAAAAATAATAAAATAAAATGCATCCTCTGTCCACCATTGTAAGATGTTTTGCCTATTCGACGTCTTACATTAGTGAACACAGGTAGCAGTAATTACTAATTAAATACTTTGTATACATATTTTGGACATGATGGATGAGTAATTTTAAGATGCTTCCTCTTACCCCTCTTTTTACATGGGAGGTAAAAAGGTAGAAGTTAATCAGACCACTACTTAATCAAATCAATGACTCAGATATACTATATACTCTCCTTTTATGTGAAAATGAAATATAAGTCGGAGCATGCTAAAATTTGCCATGTAAATTTCCTTGAGAACACTTACTTATCCACCTTGTCAGGTGGCATTGCAGTTCCTTCTCATGGTGTATCCTCGCCTCCCCATTCATACCACGTTGACCTCAACCTAAGAGCTCTCATATAAGTTGAGATAACTTTGATTCTCAGCCCTGTAAATCTCTTTGGCACGCATATTTTTTCAGTTTACAATGCACCTCCCTCCGTTCGTTCCCTCGTCTACATTCCACAAAAAGGTTTTGTCCCGGCATATCGATTTTCTTAATCATCCAGGAGTTGGCAGCAAAGCTTATTAGCAAATAAGTTGCAAGTAAAGTTTACACAATGTTGATAAGTGCCAAATGCTTATGTATGGTTAGTAATTTTCCTTTTCGACCCTTATGTGTACCACCTTTCTAGCCAGTGCTTGTTTTCTAAATTGAGAGGGGGGGTCCCACCTGTATATTGATGTCAATTGAAAAGAAGTTGAGCCGGTTTATGTGAAAAAATGGGTAAAATGCATGATCCAGTTTATAAGGGAAACTAGATCGAATGCCTTATCAACCCCCGGGGCAATACATCTTATGCTGAACCAAGAACATAAAAAGCAGAGAGAGAGAAAGTACAGAGATACAACACCATGCAAAGATCACCCTTCAGATGAATCAAGGAGGTCGTCGTTGTAGCACAAGTGATGTCATAGCAAGTATTCCTTCCGCTCCTAAATATAAGTCTTTTTAAAGATTTCAGTATGACTACATACATACATACATAGAATGGGTCTATTATGATAACACCCCTTAAGACCTTATTCTAATAACAGTAGCCTTATTCTACTAACACCCCGGCGCACCTTCGAAACGCAGACGAAAAACCAACCCCACCGGCCCACCCCACCCACCACTCTCTCTTCTCCGCCTTCCTCCCCCGATCCCCTCCACCTCCCCCGATCCCCTCCACCTTCCTCCCGGTCAACACCCCACGCCCAGATCCGCGCACTCCGGCGACCTCCTCCCCACGCCCAGATCCGCGCACTCCGGCGACCTCCTCCCCACCTCCCGTGCTTCCCCCGCCATCGCTGCACCACCACCTCCCCTGCTTCCCCCGCCATCACCGCACCACCACCTCCCCCGCTCCCCCCCCCGCTCCACCACCGCACCACCACTGCATCACCACCTTCCCCCGCGCCGCTGCACCACCATCGCTGCCACTTCCTCAAAACCGCCGCCGCCGGACGGGGTCAGGGCCGTGCCCCCCCCCACCCCGCACCTCCTACCTCCCACCGCATGCCCCTTCCGGCCATCGACCCACTCCGCCGCCAGCCTGGGCTCGCGTCGCCCCTGCTCGGCGTCGCACATTCGCCACGCCCGGATTCGGCCTCGTCCCTGATCTAGATCGAGCAGCCGTCGCGATGACGGGTTCCGCTACTCCGGCTTGTGATCGACAGCCAAGGCACACCTCCTCCCCCTGCGCAGCTGAAACGCCCCTTCCTCCACCATTCCTCCATCTCGCAGTTCAGCGGTGGCGGGAGTTCAACTCGGCTCCTCTCTATTGTTCCCTCGACTAATTCCCAACGCCTCCTCTGTTTTGCAGGTCTGGTAGCACTCCCTGTATCGACGACGAAGATGAAATCGCGGCAGTGCAGCTCACTCCCTCAGGTGTTTTTTTAAATGCAGCTCGCTTCGTCCACATCGTCGGTGCTTCGGCGGTCGACCTGCAATTCGCCCCTCCCCTTGGTGGTCCAGTGGCTACCAAGGACTGCACCCATTGTCAACACAAAGAAAAGTTGATGCACTATATATGCCTCTGCCATCCTCTGTGAAAGGGCATTTCCCTACTTTATGTTTTGGATGATGATGACAACCCTTTGTGGTCTAATCGTGTGCTATATGTTTCAGGTTCTTGATGCTTAGGCTTACATCGGATTGCTATTGCCTCTCGAAGGAAAAGATCGAAGACGTGTCATCTACGCTTTTATTTTCTTTGGTCATAGAGTACCCGTACTATCAAGAGGGAATCCTCATTAGGAAGCTCTGGGGGAATCAGTTCACGTACACTTTTCTCACCCTCTCTTTGCCTTCCTCAGGTGTGTGTGAGAGAGAGAGTTTTCCTTGCCTCTTCCCCTCTTTCCTGCTCACTGTTTCTGCCCAGCGGTTGTACCGCTCTCTAGAGCGGTTGTGCCGCTGGGTCTTGTCGCTCACCGGCTTTGCTCGAGCGGTTGTACCGCTGCCTCCGGGCGGTGGTATCGCCACCATGCTCTGCAACAGTTGGGGCGGTGGTTACGTCCATGCACCGCTCAAGTGCCGCTCTCGCTTCTGGTTTGATGCGGTTCTTGGGAGGTAGTGGCCCGGTTGGTCCGGTCGTTCCACGATGACCGGTACCACCGGTGGTCCGAGCGGTTCTTCCGCTCAGAACTTAGCCGCCCAAGAGCTCAAGGCCATGCGGTTGTTCCGGCCAGGCACCACCCAAGTACCGGTCAAGCTCCTGTTTTGATGCGGTGGTTGAGCGGTAGCCAGGCGGTTAGTCCGGTTATTTTTCTTAGCCGGTACTACCGCCCGCCTGTCCGGTTGTACCGCTTGGTAGGGTTCTGCAGTTACACTATGAGTCTGGGTTGTACCGGGACGAGGACCGGTTGTACCGTTGCAGTGCAAAAAACGCAGTAACGGTTGGAAATGTGGGTGTCTATTTAAGGGAGCTTCTCCCACCTACCACTCCCACCTTTGACCTCTCTCACTCCACCATTAATGCCCTTCAAGCTCTCTTGCCCGATCTCTCTCTCTAGCCACTCAAACTTGTTGATTTGCTAGGGATTGAAGGAGGAGACCTAGATCTACACTTCCACCAAAGGATATTTGCTTCCCCCATACTTTCTTGTGTGGATTTTGTTACTCTTGGGTGTTTGAGCACCCTAGACGGTTGAGGTCACCTCGGAGCCATATTCCATTGTGGTGAAGCTTCGTCGTTTTTGTTGGGAGCCTCCAATTAAGTTGTGGAGAGAGCCCCAACCTTGTTTGTAAAGGTTCGGTCGCCGCCTTCAAGGGCACCAATAGTGGAATCACGGCATCTCGCATTGTGTGAGGGCGTGAGGAGAATACGGTGGCCCTAGTGGCTTCTTGGGGAGCATTGTGCCTCCACACCGCTCCAACGGAGACGTACTTCCTCTCAAAGGGAAGGAACTTCGGCAACACATCCTCGTCCCCACCATCTCCACTCTTGGTTATCTCGTGCCTTTATTTGAGCAAGCTTACTTGTTTCATATCTCTTGCTTGCTTGTGTATCTATCCTCGTTGCATCATATAGGTTGCTCACCTAGTTGCATATCTAGACAACCTACTTTGATGAAAAGTTTAAATTGTTAAAGAAAAGCTAAAAATTGTTAGTTGCCTATTCACCCCCCCTCTAGTCAACCATATCGATCCTTTCAATTGGTATCAGAGCCTCGTCTCTTTATTAAGGACTTTACCGTCCAAAGAGTATGGTTGATACCGTAGACAGTGTGGAGGAATACTCCGGTGTGAATCCGATCTCGTCTACGGGAGATGGGGGAACTTCGGTCTCTCGTGAGGAGTTCAATGTGGCCTTGGAGGCATTGAAAACCTCCATGACGACCGAAGTCGAAAGCATGTTTACTAAATTTCTTAAGGGGCTTAAACTATCCACCGCACCGTTGAAAGTGGGTGATCCCGCCAACAAGGTGACGGATACTATCCCCGACAAGGGGGAAGCTAGTAGTGAAAAGGCTCCTTCTTCTAGTGGCAAGAATGGCACCGGCATCTTTGCCCATGTGGAACCACCACTTGTTTATGGTGGACCGGTTCCTTCCACTCATTTGAATCATGCCGGTCCTCCCCCTAAGATTGTGAAAAATGAGGATTTTGATTCTTGGGTTTACCGCTTTAAACGTCATTTAAATCATGTGAACACTAACCTTTGGAGAATCATTGAAGAAGGTTTCTATCCACATGATTCAATCAACTTCACTCCTCGAGAAGCCGTGGACAATCAATACAATGAAAATACTCTCTTCATCATTCAAGATGCAATTCCACCCGAAGACCTACCTCATCTTTGTCCTTTCGCCTTGGCCAAAGATGCATGGCATTGTGTCGTGTCTCTCTACCGGGGAAGCGCAAGCATTCAACGCTCCAACTATGAAGTGGTATAAGATGAGGCCGATGAGTTTGCAATGAAGGAAGATGAAGAACCTCGTGAGCTCTATCGGAGAGTAACCAAACTCGCGGTCTCACTACGAGATCACGGGAGCAAGGACACGGATGACAATTGGATCAAGTGCAAATTCCTCAAGGCAATGATGCCCTATCACAAGGACATGTTCTCCGTCATTCGTCAAAGACCGGACTTCCACACTTTGACCTCAAGCGAAGTGTTGGATGAGTTTGTGGCCATGAACATTTTGGACAAGACTGCCGACAATGCGGTGCTCCGTTCTCAACAGGCAAAGAAGCCTAACCTTGCATTGAAGGCCAAGCTCATCGTGGAAGACGAAGAAGAGGAAGAAGAGGAGAGCAACCCCGAAGATACGAAGTATGCATATCATGAACACATGGCACTTGCTTCAAGGCAATTTTGGAGCAAGAAAAACTCGAGGCCAAACTTTAGCAAAAACAACTCGAGTGGTACAAGGGGCAAGCAACGTGTAAGGACTTGCTACAATTGCGGTAACGTGAGTCATTTCGTTGCGGAATGCCCGTATGAGAAGAGGGAAGACAATGGTGGCAAGCTCATCCGAAAGGACAAGGCCAAGTCGTTCCCCAATAAGAACAACTTCTCCAACAAGACTCCTCCCATGGCTTTGGTTGTGCAAGAAGAGTACAATGAGGGTGATGACAATGATGAGGATGATGAGTCGGTTGCCATGGCCTCCGTTGCCATTGCAACAATGTCACGGGTGTCTCTCTTCGACTCACCCAACGAGAGCATCACCGCCAAGTGCCTCATGGCTAAAGCCACCAACAAGGTAACCTCCAACATCAAAACTACCATCATTAATCATCCTTCCCCGACGGATTGCATTAATGAACTTGAGGGAGCTAATCTGGAGGCTAACGAGTTTGAGGCCTTTATGGGCAAACTCAAGGGAAAATCCAAGAAGCACTTTGTTGCTCTCTTGGAACAACTTGGTGAAGCCAATGACATGATCGAGGCTCACGAGGACACCATCTCTAAGATGGAAGGGCATAGTCGTGACTATGCCGATGAGATCTCGGATCTTTCCAATGCTCTTGAGGAAGAGCGTGGTCTTCGTTTGGCTCTTGAGGAGTCACACAACATTGATCATGCTAAGTTAAAGAAAGATTATGATCATGTCCTCATTGTTTCTCGTGTGCTAAATTCCGAGAAGGCCAAACTCGGGGTTGATCTTGCTAGACTCAAAGAGGAGTTTGATATACTTGACAAGGCCCACAAGGCCTTGAAGGGTATTCACGCTAGTCTCAAGGAGTCTCATGATCAACTCCAAGTGAAGCTAACTAAGGAGAAAGCAACTTTTCCTTATATGGTTTTAATTGATAATGCAAATGCTACTAACCCGTGTTGTGAGCATATACATCTTGTTGAGGAAAATGCTAAGTTGAAGGAGCAACTTGAGAGAGGTCTTGCGACTTGCATACGAGGCAAGAAGAACCTCAACGATCTCTTGATCAACCAAAAGGGAGTTGTGGCCAAGGAAGGGGTTGGGTACGTGCCCGACTCCAAGAACAAGAAGAAGAATGACAAGACCAAACAACCTCCTCCTCTCATGCAAACCTTTGTGAGGGAGGGAGAGAGTGCCCCCGAGGAGAAGAAGAGGAACAATGTCAAGAAGGGCAATGTCACCCCTCCCAACAAAGCCGGCGATTTTAATCCTTCTTATGTGTTATGCCGTGCTAGTGATGGGCATGTTTATGCCAAATTTGTTGGTTCTCTTCATGAATACATTGAATGGTCTATTTGGGTTCCTAAGACCCTTGTTACTAACATCAAAGGACCCATTACAAAATGGGTACCTAAAACCAAGCATTGATCTCTTGTAGGTGTTTGCTTCCGGTGGTGGATCATGGTTGCTCGATAGCGGAGCTACAAATCATATGACCGGAAGCAAGGACTTGGTGGTGGACGTGCACAAGGTTCCATCTATGCCCACCAATGTCGAGTGGGGTGACGCCTCATCTTCTAAGGTATTGGGACTTGGCAAGGTGGTCATCTCTCATGATCTCACGATCAAGAAGGTCATGCTTGTTGAGTCCCTTGCATACAATTTACTTTCCGTTCGTCAACTTGCAATCATGGGCTTTGCCACTTTCTTTGATATCGATACCGTGGCCCTCTTGTGGAGCAAGACTCTTAAAGTAGCCTTTGTTGGGCATGTCGAGAACGGTCTATATGTGATTAACTTTTCGGAGCGACCCACTAAGACCGCGACATGCCTAATGGCTAAAGTTGATGTGGGATGGCTTTGGCATCGCCGTTTAGCCCATGTCAATATGATATCTTTGCAAAGTCTCCTCAAGGGGGACCATGTCCGTGGACTAACGAATGTTAGTTTTGCTAAAGATCGTGCTTGCAGTGCCTGTATCGAAGGAAAGCTACATGAGAAGGCTCACCCTCCCACGACTATCATTTATTCAAAGAGGCCTTTGGAGCTCCTTCACATGGATCTCTTTGGGCCTCCATCCTTCGATAGTCTTGGAGGTAGGAAGTATTGCTTGGTGATTGTGGATGACTACTCAAGGTACACGTGGGTGTATTTCTTCAAGAGGAAGAGCGAGACCCAACAAACCGTCATTGACTTTGCAAATGAAGCACAACGTCAACACAATGCAAAGATCTTGACAATAAGAAGTGACAACGGCACCGAGTTCAAGAAATACACCTTGGATGAATTTCTTAGTGATGAGGGAATCAAGCATCAATATTCCACACCATACACCCCTCAACAAAACGGTGTTGCGGAGCGGAAGAACCGGACGTTGATGGATGCGGCAAGGACCATGATGGCGGAGTTCAAGTCTCCGTACAACTTTTGGGCCGAAGCCATCAACACCGCGTGTCATGCATCCAATCAGCTCTACCTCCGCAAGGGCTTGAACAAGACTCCATATGAGATACTCACCGGTAACAAGCCCAACCTCAAGTACTTCCGGGTATTCGGGTGTAAGTGTTTCATTCTCAAGAAAGGTGTTCGGTTGTCTAAATTTGAGGCTAGAGCTCATGAGGGCATATTTGTTGGTTATGCTACAAACTCTCATGCTTACCGTGTCCTCAATAAATCCACGGGACTTATTGAGGAGACGTGTAACGTGGAGTTTGATGAGAATAACGGCTCCCAAGTGGAGCAAAGTGGCACTTGTGATGTAGGTGATGAAATTCCTCCTCAAGCCATAAGAAGAATGGGTGTTGGTTTTATCCTACCCATTGAGGAACCCCTTGTGGCCGAAGGAGAAGGACAATGCTCCACTCAAGTGGAGCCATCACCAACCCAAGGCCCACACGCTTCCGAAGAACAAAGTGAAGGCCCTCAACCTCATGAACAAGACCAAGGGCAAGATCATACTCAAGACAGTGTTGACACACCAAGTGATGGCCAAGGTCAAGTTCTCTCCCCCGAGCAAGTTCAAGATCAAGAACAAGTTCATGACGGCGCTCAAGATGATCAAGTAACCGCTCCTCAACTCACCACCGAGGAGGAATTAGAGCATCGTGCCGCCAAGATTGCATCCAAGCTCTCCACCAAGGATCATCTCATGACGAATGTGCTTGGAAGCTTAAGAAAGGGGGTAAGCACTCGTAGACAATTAGAAAATTATTGTGAGCATCACGCGTTTGTCTCTTGTGCGGAACCCCACAAGGTCTATGAGGCACTAGAAGATCCGGATTGGCTCAATGCCATGCACGAAGAACTCAACAACTTCGAGCGCAACAAAGTGTGGAGATTGGTGCCAAGGCCAACGGGGAACCACAATGTCATTGGAACCAAGTGGATATTCAAGAACAAGCAAGATGCCCATGGGATTATCATTCGCAACAAGGCTCGTTTGGTAGCACAAGGCTACTCCCAAGTCGAGGGTATCGACTACGGTGAAACCTTTGCTCCCTTTGCTCGTCTTGAATCCATTCGCATGTTGATTGCATATGCTTCTCATCATAACTTTAAGTTACAACAAATGGATGTGAAGAGTGCTTTTCTTAATGGTCCCATTAATGAATTGGTTTACGTCAAGCAACCCCCCGGGTTCGAGGATCCCTACTTTCCCGATCATGTGTATCAACTCGATAAGGCGCTCTATGGCCTTAAACAATCCCCACGTGCGTGGTATGACCACCTTACCGAGTTGTTACAAGACCGTGGTTTTGAAGTTGGGCTAATCGACCCCACTCTTTTTACTAAGAAGGTCAAAGGGGAGTTGTTTGTGTGCCAATTATATGTTGATGATATTATCTTTGGTTCTCCTAACAAAGCTTTCAATGAGGAATTTGCCGCTCTCATGACCTCAAAGTTCGAGATGTCCTCCATGGGAGAGTTGAAGTTCTTTCTAGGGTTCAAAGTGAAGCAAAGAAGAGAAGGAACCTTCATCAATCAATCCAAATACACTCAAGACATGCTCAAGAGATTCAAGCTAAGTGACGTCAAGCCGGCTTCCACTCCAATGCCCACCAAGTGCCAACTTGACTTAGATCCCAATGGTAAAGTGGTGGATCAAAAGGTATATCGTTCCATGATTGGATCCTTGCTTTACCTTTGTGCATCTAGACCGGACATCATGTTGAGTGTGGGAATTTGTGCACGGTTTCAAGCCGCACCTAAGGAAAGTCACTATGTGGCGGTCAAACGAATCTTTCGATATTTGGATCATACCCCAAACTTTGGCCTATGGTACCCTAGAGGATCAAACTTCAAGCTTGTAGGGTACTCGGATTCCGATTGGGCGGGAGACAAAGTGGATAGGAAGTCCACTTCCGGAGGGTGCCAATTCCTTGGTTGCTCTTTGGTAAGTTGGTCTTCCAAAAAGCAAAGTTGTGTGTCTCTCTCGTCCACTGAGGCGGAGTATGTTGCCGCCGGTAGTTGTTGTGCTCAACTCCTATGGATGAGGCAAACTTTAAAGGATTACGGTGTCACTTGTGACAAAGTGGCTCTTTGGTGTGACAATGAAAGTGCCATCAAGATCTCTCTCAATCCGGTGCAACATTTCAAGACGAAGCATATTGAGATCCGGTATCACTTCATCCGGGATCACATTAGACGAGGAGAGATCGAGCTCAACTATGTCAACACTCATGACAATCTTGCAGATATTTTCACGAAGCCCTTGGATGAAGCAAGATTTCGCGAGTTAAGGCATGAGCTAAATATCATTGATTCGAGCAATGTGGCTTGAACCCTTGCAGACCCTACCATGCTCAATTTGTTGTCTAGTTTAGGTGTAGGCATGGACATAGGGGGAGTGTTGTTCTCTCAATGAACTCTCTCTCCCCCCATTATGCATAAATTGATTGTGTCTTTGACATTAGCCATTTTTTATGGTACTTGTGCTTCAAAGACGAGTTTTGGTCATGGACCCAAGGATAATTCTTCATGGTGCCATACCAATTGACTCAAACATAGGTGGCCTCGGCCACCGTCCTCTCTTCGGGAGGTTGGAGTTAGCCTTGTTGTTCTCGTGTTGTTTTCTCTTCTTCTATCTTTGCTCTTTGTGTTAGGTTCTCCTAGGGTGTTGTTTCTCTCCTGTTTTGTGCCCCTTCTTCCTCCCTTCGGATTGCACTCATTTGATCTTGGCTTGGGCTTAGGTGGTCGGGCGGTACAACCGGTACCACGAGCGGTTCTACCGCTGGTACCGGGTTGTGCCGTCCCAAGGGTCTCCGTTCGGTGCTTGGGCGGTTCCACCGCACAAACCCATGGTAACCCACGTCCGGTACTACCGGTTGATGCCGTGCGGTACTACCGGTGCCTCCCAGGCACCGGAAGTACCGCCTCCATCCACCGGTCTGTACCAGACGAGCGGTACAACCGCTCCCCTAAGTGGTTCTACCGGGGCGTGTGTACGGGCCTATATATACTCGACGGGGCTGAAGGGTTGTCTTTTTCCCTTCGTCCTCGTTCCTCTTCTTTTTTTTCCCTAGCCACCGGCCATCTCTACCCCTGCCCCAGAGTGCGTCTCGCACTTCGGATCCTTGGCTCTCCATGGATTCTCTCCGTGGAGGCCTCCCGATCTCTTCCCATGGATGGTGGTAATGCCTCGTGTTCTTTGCCTCTAGATTTTTTTAGGGTTCTTCCTTGTCTAGGGCTTTACTTATCTTTCCGCGTTTAGTGTTCGATCTATGGCTTAGAAGAGTTCTTTGTTAGCCTCCTGTCTTGTTTGCAGCACTTAGAATTCGGAATATTACTTGTGTGATTCGTATGCCTCGGTTAGATCTATCTTCCCTGGTAGTGCCACTGTCAATGGTTCTACCGCCCCTACGGGCGGTACAACCGCTGGAGCGGTACTACCGGCGGAAGATCCAGTACAACCGGAGTATATCAACCACTAAGCACTGTTCTATCTTCTCTGTTGTTGCAACTTGTTCCTTTTCTGCTAGTGGGTGCAATCCTCTCATCCTTGTTGGGTTTTTGTGTGTTCTTTTCGTGTGTGTGTTCAGGTGGCTCTAGTTCTCGCTCTACTCCTCGCAAGACCAAGAAGAGGGCACGAAGGACCTTGCGCCCAGTTGTGTCTGATGATGAAGAAGTTGTGATTCCCACCAAGCCCACTCGCCGTGAAAAGTCTGCAGCTGCTAAGAAACGTGTGGTTATGCCGTTGCATCGTTGGAAAGCTAAGGATTGGGAAGCCTTCCGCTCAAAGAATCCGTATGAGGTTCCCATTGCTCCCCGTTGGACCACTGTTCAGTTCCGAAATGAAATGCAAGTGCGGATTGTTCATGAACTCTTTGAGCACAACAAGAATAGATATGCCAAGCAGTGGACAATTGATTTTGATCATTGGAGAAACAACATGGAGTATTTTGGTGAGGCGCTAGCTCTCTGCGAGGAGTTTGATCTTGTCAAGATCATGTCAGTCAACTGTGACTTTGATGTTCAACTTATCCATCAGTTCTATGTCACGGTTCATTTTGGGGAAGATGATGCGCGCACTCTCACCTTCATGTGTCACGATGAATTGTTTCACGTTCCCTGGAGGGCTTTCTGCAATGCTATTGGGTACGAGGATACCGGTCTGGAAGGAAGGGGTGGCATTCACCCTCATGATTTTCCTGAGTCCATGCCTAAGGAGAAGCTTGCCCCTCTGTACATTCGGGGCCGTGGGATTATTGGAGAATCCAAGGATTTGGAGAAGGTCTATGACATCATGCACCGAGTGTTCCGCAATGTGCTCTTGCCCAAGGTGGGCAATCAAGATGAGATTCATGGCTATCTGGTTGATTTGATGGTTGCTATGAAGACCATGGTGGGGACAGGGGCAACGTTTGATGTGTCAAATTGGTTGTGGCATGAGATGTACAACATGGTCATCTACCGTAAAGTCCCAATCTACGCTGCGTTTGTCATGTGCTTTCTGAACTCTGTGTGGGATGTTCGTCGTCCTGGGGAGCTCCTCACTTCTCCAGACAACCTCACTGTTCATGAGGTCAAGCTCCTTAAGAAGAAGAAGCATGCCGAGCCTCGCTTCCCTGAACATGCTCCTGAGGATGTCTATGCTACTTCTGACGATGAGGACTTTGAGCTGGAGCCAGGGGCCAGGCCTTCGTGGGTGGCCAAACTTACTGCCAAGGTGAAGAAGACCTTTTGTCTCCAGGCTGACATCCAGAAGAAGATGTATGAGGCACATGTCAATGAGAAGTTTGCACGGCGTCGCCAAATTGCAATGATGAAGCACCTCAACATGCAGGTTCAGAGTGGCTCTGAGAAGAGCATCACCCCAGAGGAGCGTTGGATCTCTACCCATAGCACCTGGACTGATGATGAAGCCCCTCCCCAGCCATCATCCTCGTTTGCAGCAGCTGACAATGCCATGGAAGAATCTGATCACGACGACGATGACGACTCTAATGATGAAGATCCAGATGCAACCGAGGAGTCAAAGGAGGACGCCTGAGCTTTGGGTCGCTAGCTTTGCTCTTTTACTTTTTGGTGTCTTGATGCCAAAGGGGGAGAGGGTTCTATAGGTCTCGGGGATTTGCTTGGGTTTTTCTCTTGTTCTCGTGTTTTGTGTTTGTTTGTGGACTTGTTTCGTTCCGTGCTATGCACCTTTCCGTTCGTAGGTCTTTATCGTTATTATTGCCTCTAAGTATTATATTGTCTATCCTTTTGAGCTCAGAGTGATGAGTCTATAAAATCTAGGGGGAGTCTAGTCCTGAAAGTGTGCCCATGCTCTCTAACAGCTAGTACTTGTTGGGGCACACATTCAGGGGGAGTTCCATCTAGATTTCATTGACTTATCTCTTGCAAATCGTGTTGTTGTCATCATCCACCAAAAAGGGGGAGATTGAAAGGGCATTTCCCTACTTTATGTTTTGGATGATGATGACAACCTTTTGTGGTCTAATCGTGTGCTATATGTTTCAGGTTCTCGATGCTTAGGCTTACATCGGATTGCTATTGCCTCTCGAAGGAAAAGATCGAAGACGTGTCCTCTACGCTTTTATTTTCTTTGGTCGTAGAGTACCCGTACTATCAAGAGGGAATCCTCATTAGGAAGCTCTGGGGGAATCAGTTCACATACACTTTTCTCACCCTCTCTTTGCCTTCCTCAGATGTGTGTGTGAGAGAGAGTTTTCCTTGCCTCTTCCCCTCTTTCCTGCTCACTGTTTCTGCCCAGCGGTTGTACCGCTCTCTGGAGCGGTTGTACCGCTGGGTCTTGTCGCTCACCAGCTTTGCTCGAGCGGTTGTACCACTGCCTCCGGGCGGTGGTACCGCCACCATGCTCTGCAACAGCTGGGGCGGTGGTTCCGTCCATGCACCGCTCAAGTACCGCTCTCGCTTCTAGTTTGATGCGGTTCTTGGGCGGTAGTGGCCCGGTTGGTCCGGTCGTTCCACGATGACCGGTACCACCGGTGGTCCGAGCGGTTCTTCCGCTCAGAACTTAGCCACCCAAGAGCTCAAGGCCATGCGGTTGTTCCGGCTAGGCACCGCCCAAGTACCGGTCAAGCTCCTGTTTTGATGCGGTGGTTGAGCGGTAGCCAGGCGGTTAGTCCGGTTATTTTTTCTTAGCCGGTGCTACCGCCCGCCTGTCCGGTTGTACCGCTTGGTAGGGTTCTGCAGTTACACCATGAGTCCCGGTTGTACCGGGACGAGGACCGGTTGTACCGCTGCAGTGCAAAAAATGCAGTAACGGTTGGAAATGTGGGTGTCTATTTAAGGGAGCTTCTCCCACCTACCACTCCCACCTTTGACCTCTCTCACTCCACCATTAATGCCCTTCAAGCTCTCTTGCCTGATCTCTCTCTCTAGCCACTCAAACTTGTTGATTTGCTAGGGATTGAAGGAGGAGACCTAGATCTACCACTTCCACCAAAGGATATTTGCTTCCCCCATACTTTCTTGTGTGGATTTTGTTACTCTTGGGTGTTTGAGCACCCTAGACGGTTGAGGTCACCTCGGAGCCATATTCCATTGTGGTGAAGCTTCGTGGTTTTTGTTGGGAGCCTCCAATTAAGTTGTGGAGAGAGCCCCAACCTTGTTTGTAAAGGTTCGGTCGCCGCCTTCAAGGGCACCAATAGTGGAATCACGGCATCTCGCATTGTGTGAGGGCGTGAGGAGAATACGGTGGCCCTAGTGGCTTCTTGGGGAGCATTGTGCTCCACACCGCTCCAACGGAGACGTACTTCCTCTCAAAGGGAAGGAACTTCGGCAACACATCCTCGTCCCCACCGTCTCCACTCTTGGTTATCTCGTGCCTTTATTTGAGCAAGCTTACTTGTTTCATCTCTTGCTTGCTTGTGTATCTATCCTCGCTGCATCATATAGGTTGCTCACCAAGTTGCATATCTAGACAACCTACTTTGATGCAAAGTTTAAATTGTTAAAGAAAAGCTAAAAATTGTTAGTTGCCTATTCACCCCCCCCCCCTCTAGTCAACCATATCGATCCTTTCACTCTGCAGATCACCAGTGATGCACTACATGCCGCAGTTCATTTTGCTTGATGTTGAAAATGATCGGCGCTGAAGGTCCCGTGCAGTCCGGCGTGGCGCAAGCATGCAGTACGGGCGGCGAAGAGGTTTCTCATGTAGTTCCTGTAGGCGGTGTGTGCAGTTTGTTTGCCGTCCATGTGCCTGGGTCGTGGCTCACTTCCATCGATGCAAAGTTGAATTGCACTCGTTTTTGCACGGCGTTGTGTGTTTCGAAAAAGTAAATTGCATCAACACTTGCAGTGCACTTTGTCGTCGCGTGCGGTTCACCACACTCGGTCTCGCTGTTGAGATGAAATTATCAAAGAAAATGTTAGCAAAAATAATGATAATATGCAGTTCTCTTTGTCGACATTGCAATCCGTTTTTACATCTGAAATAGTGTAGTTTTCTGTCTGATGCAGTTTACTTCGTAGATTTGGGTGTCACAAAAAGCAAAGTGCAAAAATGACAAAAGAAATCATGCAGTCGGCTTGCCCATGTTTTTACATTCTCAAATGAATGGGTATATATGTTTTGAAGCTCACTTTGTTCTCCCATGTGGTTCACTATAAAACTCCTCCGTGGTTTACTATATCAATACAACACCTGCAGTGTGTTTGGTCTTCAGATGTGGTTCACTTTTGAGAGTGATGTTGTTCGCTTGCGCACAATGTGGAAGTGCGATTCTTTTAGCAAAACAACAAAGATAGTAATGAGGTTCACTTAGATATATGTCGCGGTTCACTTGCCTCCTCTCTGCGGTCCACTCTCGTTCACAAAAGTTTTGAAAAAATGACAACAAAAACTCGTCTGAGAAACATTTACGTTCAATAAAAGAAACGATGCGGTTCATTTGCCCTTCCGATGCAGTGCGGGTTTCAGTCTGAAGCAGTGCGGTTTTCTGTCTAATGCAGTACATACGACGATTTGGGTGTCGCGAAAAAACAGAGTGTCCGCATTTCGTTAAAATCAAAATTGCTCTTAAACCGTAAGGAATCAGAGAGAGTCTTCTACATGAAAAAGTTGCGTCTCAGCGATATCTTTCCAGCAGCGTAACGTTTGAATCATTTTGACAAGCGGTTTGTAAAAAATTCACGAAAAACGACCGCTGCCACTCGTCATCCGCCGCACTATTTTCAAAATTAACTTAAAACCGTAAGGAATCTCAAAATCATTTCTACATATGAAAGTTGCGCCTTGTCCATAGCTTTCCATCGACGTATTACACGCCTCGTCGACAAACGGTTCAAAAACTAGAGCAAAAACAGTACGGAAAATTGCAAAAATTTCAAAAAAAAACCAGAATTCCACGATTTAGTAAATTCGAAACTGCTCTTAAACCGTAACGAATTAGAGAAAATAATAGATATGAATAAGATGTGCCTCGATGATATCTTTCCAACGGCGTATCATTTGCCTTATTCCGATGAGCGGTTTAGAAAAAATCACAAAAATACGCTCGCTGCCACTCGTCATCCGTCGCACCATTTTTGAAACTGCTCTTAAACCGTGAGGAATCTCAAAAAGTGTTCAACATGGCGAAGTTACGCCTAATACATAGCTTTACAACGGTATATCATACGCCTCGTTCTGATAAATGGTTAAAAAATTAGAGCAAAAACAGTACCGAACAAACACTGCGTACAGTTTTTTACGACACGAAGTTCACTAGTCTCTGTAATGCAGTGCTCTTGCTAAAGAAAATGCAGTGCCCTCGCGTTGAGCATGCAGTGCGGAAGTGTTATCAGAATAGTTATTCTGATAATTATTTTAAAGTGTAGATTCACTCATTTTGCTTCATATGTAGTCCATATTGAAATCTCTTAAAAGACATATATTTAGGAACGGAGGAAGTACATGGCATCACTAGCTTAAGAGAGGGATCAAAGTACACGAGCTCCACTAGGTTACCATTGCAGCAACCAAGAGGGTTAGACCACCAGTAGTGATGTCAAGGAGTTGTGCTATCACCTTGCATGTCCATCCAACACTCAAGGAAGAGGGGGAATTACCCATGACATTTTTTTTAAACTCTTCAATTTGAAAAAAAAATGTTTGTATAGTTTTGAAAATGTTGGTGCAATTTTTAAAAATAATTTGATAGCATTTGGAAAAAAATATTTCAAGACGTATTTGAAAAATATTCAACACATTTTCAAACAACAATGTTAAAAAATGTGATTGAAAAATGTTAATCGGGCATTTAAAAAATGTTAAATATGTAAAAAAAATGTTTCTATTGTATATGAAAAATATACATGTATGAGAAAAAGTAGAAATCAAAACATACATATGAAAGAAATATTAATCATGTATTTACAAAATGTTAGACGTGTAAAGAAAGGCGTTTCTGATGTATAAATAATGTACAAGGTGTACGGAAACAAGTAGACATCAGAAGTATATAGTAAAAAATGTTATCATATATTTGAAAATGTCAACCGTACATATAAAAGATGTTCCTGATGTATAAGAAAAATGTACAACGTGTATTAGAAAATCATGTATTTGAAAAATATTAACTATATTTTAAAAATGTTTTAAATGTATACAAAAAATGGTGGCGGCGGAGGCGGCTGATGCGGCGGCGTGGGCGGCGGCAGAGGAGGAAGCCATCCGCACCCGCACTATGAAGAAACGACAGCGGATGAACACACGCGCCCTCGCCTGAGAGCAGAATCGGGCGCTCCGTGCCATGGTCGGACTGCCATCGAAGGACGAAAAAGAGGACAACGACGACGACGACAAGCAGATCCGGCTCCATTCCTAGTGTGTCTTCGACCGGTACTTCCGCGAGAAGGATGGCAAGGGCACCAGGAAGGGCAAGGGCAGTCGTGGATGATCTTCACCATAGCCAAACATGTCAAATTTTGGTAGTCCGATGACATGTTAGTAGTGATGGAGTAGTCGGACCATATGTGTAATGCATCGACGTAGTTGCATGAGTTTATATGAATTTGAGATATGATAATTGAGATGTCCGGTTTTGAGAAGGAAAATTTAAGACTTGACAGATCAGTGTTCGCGGACACGCCCAGGCGCGTCTGCGGGTGTTTGAGAGACTGGATTTGTAAAGTTCGACTGTATATGCTCTTACCTCTATATGATAGGGTGCATCCACGGACGTTTGAGAGACCCAATTTGCAAAGTCGTAGATGCTCTTACCTCTCCGTGAGAGCCTACTTGAGTTTTTTTTGTGTGCATACACGATCTCAACTCTCACGAACTCTGTTGACTGTGGATACACCTCTGTTACGAACCATGTCACAGCCAGGACAGTGTTTTTTAAAACGAGGCAAAAGATTTGTTATTTTTATTGATTAAGAAAAGGAGAATTGCATGTTAATTAACGGGAAACCCGGCGAAAACCGTTACAACACACCTATAGAATAGGGCACTCCGGCTGACCTGGCACCCACAAGACCACAAACACTATCGAGGAGAGGACGCCATCGAGGTTGCCTGCAATGTCACCCGTCATCACCTTTCCCCGAGCAGGCGACTCTGACTACGCCACTGATGACCCATCAAGACCCTTCCGAACAAGCGACGCCCAAGGACCTCACCGGCCACAACCAAACAATCGACCGAGACGTCGATGACCGGCAGCTCGGATTTTGTTGATGCGCTGCGCAGGAGAAAGTTGCAAGCCTCGCACCAACCTAGTCCATCGCATCTCTGGAAAGCATTGTCCGCTGAAATCGCCCTCATGGAGTTATCGTTGCCGTCGGGGCCCCGCCACGCGCATCTCCAACTTCTCTGTCACAGCGAGAAACAAACAAAGGCACACCCATTGGCACATCAGACCATCGACATCAGAAGGACCAGCCGCGACCTAGCTCTGCACGCCACCATTGTCGCCGCCGCACAAGTCACGACGCCAACCACTCGCATCACCGGTTGGGCACCAGCCAACCTTGATGTCGTGGACGTCCAGCCTAAAAAAGCGTGAAAGGGAACAAATTTTGAAGACAATGCCCCAAGGAAGGAAGCGACGCTAAAACAACGACGTGGCCCGACCCTGCGACAGGGCCATAGGCTTTCACTCGAAGATGAACCTTGGAGGTGGACAAGGCGAAAGAGCTCTGCGACGACCCCTCAGGAAGGTACAACGACGCCCACAGGCGCCGCGTCGTCGGCGTCGGCAGCAACCACGCAGGCTGTCACCCGGAGCAACAAGCCTCCACACCCCACCACAACCAGCCACCGGCAAGGACGACCTGCAGCTGATCCGTAGACACGTTGGCCCGCACACCTCCGGCTCCACCACCACGCCAGATCCATCCACCTCGCCGCCGGCAGGCACCGACGAGTCGTACTGGCCAAGACGACCAAATTAGGAGCCCCCAACTGCAGCGCCATCGCAGAGGCCACCAAAGGCCGGCGAGCGGCAGGCCCGCGAGAGGAGGAGCCACCAAAAGGCCGGAAGGGGGGCCTCCACCCCGCCCCGTCTCACCGACAGGATCACCGGGGCGCAGCCCAGGAGCCCAACGGTGCCGTCACCGCGACCGCCACCCGCCGGTGATGCAACCTTGGAGAACCCAGCCACCGACGCTGATGCGGCACCCCGTAGAAGAGGGCGGAGCCTCCCTCCATCAGTCGATTTATGAGCCGTAGATCAAAGGGCCAGAACAGCTAGAGATACAAACAACATTGATTTATTAGTTGTTGATCCCCTGTGCTCTTTTCTTCTCGAAAAAAATGCCATGGGATCATGTGCGCTCCCCTTAGTTTTTTTAGCAAAGTGCTCCCTCGGGCTGGCCATAGCGATGGTATCTTAGGTGGTATCACGCTGATGAGAGAATTAGAGTACATAGATAGATACCGAATCATAATAAATGTTATACTAATGTGTGTCATGCATGATAATAAATAAGATAATGTATGATAATAATATATGATACTATGCACTATGAGGTAGTATCCCCACTATGAGTAGCCTTAGCTGAGACCATCATAATTTTGATCGACAAGATGAATCAGGCAGAGATGGACTTTTGGGCCCTTCGGACGGCACAACCTCTAAAAATCAAATATCCTAGTATTACACAAATATAATCTTTATGGTTATGTAGGGATGTAAACGGCATATAACAGCGCCCCTAAGTCTCATTTAGTTAGTTTTAGCTAGCTTGATAGTTCATTTTCAATGAAAGATAAACTTTATTGAAGTGTTAGATCATAAGTGGGCTTAAACGGTCCCAGTTTACATCCCTATGGTTATGCTAAATTCAAATTTTGGGACAAGCTTTCCTTCTAAGTCGATTTTCTAAACTACAACTATATTTAGTGTGCAATTAGGTGAAAATGTCATATATAACAACATAAGAGCTATAAGCAGCAACGGGTATGAAAAGATTTTTTGAAATTACAATCCTTTTTTATGTAATTAAAATTTTGATTTTTAAACTCTAAATATTTTTGGAAAAACACAGACATATTTTGAAATTCTAAACAATTTTGAAGATGTGGCATTTTTTAAATTTTTGAAAAATTTCCAAAATGCCAAAAATTACTCGAAATTGTGAAGAAACTTTAAAGCATGAATAAATTTTAAATATTTAACATTTTTTGAAATTTATGAACAATTTTTGAAAAAAATCTTGTTTTTGGAAATGTGAACAATTTTAAAAATTAGTGAATACTTTTGCAATTCTAAAAAAATTTTGAAACAATGATTTTTCAAAAAAATTGGAAATCATGAACATTTTTTGGAAATCTGAGTTTTTTTCATAAAAAAAACAATCATTTTTTTACAAATTTGTGATTTTTAAAACACGGACAACTTTTTAAATGTCACCAAACACTTTTGATATTTATGAATTTTAACAAAGATAAAATAAAGGACAAAAAAATAAAAAACGGAACGGCAAAAGAAAACCAAAGCCTCGAGAACGTTCCTAAAACTAGTGAAAAAGCAGACAGGAAAGCCTATAAATGCCGCACTGTGCTGGATAGACATGGGCCGGCCCTTCCCCGAGCACTCTTGTGAGAATGTCCGGTTATTTGCAGCAAATAGGAACCCCCCCCCCCCCCCCCCGCCCCGCCCCTCCTCCACCTTATTCGGTTATGGGCTATCACTACGCGTCTCATCTCACATACTGCAGTTGGGCAAGGCCCCCCATGCTACATTGAGGTCCAACTAGTAAGTAGCAGGACACAAAAACACATGTGCTTTTGTTTTCTTGTTCCTTGTTGAACATCCCACCATAATGAGGGATAATCCATGACTAAAGCATGCTCTTAGGGCCTGTTCGGATCCTCTTCAGTTTTCAAATTCATGAATTTAGCGCTCGAACCGCACTGAATGTGTGAGCTCCGTGAAACCAAATTCAAAAAGCTGAGCCCTCCCTCGATGTAAAAAGGAGAAGACTAGAAAGCCCGACTTCATGAAAACGAAGAGCAAGAGTTGAGAAAATTTATGGTCGAATTGCCACCACACAAGTAAACGATTCAGTGCCACACCTGAATCGCTACAAGAGATTCTCTCCTACCTCCCCTGAATCGGTACCCGTAACCCCTCGCCCGTTGCTAACCCTAGCCATCGCTGAAAGTGTTGCCAAACATGCCAGAACTCCCCCTAGCTGGGCTGCCAGCCCAAGGCGCACCGGGAGAAGCTGTCACTCGAGCCGAACGCTCGCTGATCATCAGGAGGAGCCCGAAGCTAGCGAGGGAAGTCAGAGTTGCGGGTTTGGAGAAACTAGGAGAGGTTCAAAACATGTCCCTAGTCTTTCCTGCCAAACTCGTATGCGAGACCTAGCCAATAAAACCAAGTCAGATAGTATTGCTAAGAGTCAGATAACCATATTTTTGATAACCTCTAGGCAAAGTTTGTGAAGTCAATGAATTTCGATGGGTGTCAAGGCCTATATTTTGGTCACAAAATTGGCCTAATTTCAAAATCATCCATTCATATTGTTCTTAAATAATAATGTTCACTTGCTACTGTAGGTCCTATCACAATTGTGATTTGAAAGAAATTTGAATGCCAATTCCCATCATCCATTCATATTGTTCTTAAATAGTAGTGTTCACTTGCTACCGTAGGTCCTATCACAATTGTGATTTGAAAGAAATTTGAAGGCCAATACCCATTATCCGTTCATGTTGTTCTTAAATAGTAATGTTCATTTGCTATCGTAGGTCCTATCACAATTGTGATTTCAAAGAAATTTGAAGGCCAATTCCCATCATCCGTTCATATTGTTCTTAAATAGTAATGTTCACTTGCTATCGTAGGTCCTATCACAATTGTGATTTGAAAGAAATTTGAAGGCCAATTCCCATCATCCGTTCATATTGTTCTTAAATAGTAATGTTCACTTTCTATCGTAGGGCATATCACAATGGTGATTTCAAAGAAATTTGAAGGCCAATCCAGCCCCCCCCCTCCCCCCAAAAAAAATCACAAAAACAAAATTCGAGTGAGGTGCAAAACTCTTTTACAAAAACCAGAGAACCCTTGGATAGAATAGCAATCAAGCGCTAATACGGGACGTGCTTTGAGAAATCATCATTCGTGAAGAGAGTGTGACTTTGATTGATCATTCAACTATGGAATGATCAAGTCCTAACTAGTCGCCGTTCCGCGGCCTCAAACTTGATCATTGCTCTGTCCTCCCTCCTGTTCTTTCGTATCGACTTGATCTAGTATCTTGATGACATCACATCAAGGTATATATGATCTCAGCCCAGAGTTTTAGCAAAATAGGTACTCTCTCCAATGAAGAATTAATTGTCGCTGCTTTCATATAAATATAAAGTTATATTAAAGCAACGACAATTAATATAAATCAGAGAGAGTACATAATCATTTTACCAGTGAACGAAGGTAAATATGATATATGTATTAATTCATAGTATGTAGCTGTGTACGAGTAAATTGCACAAAACACTACGCTACACTTTTGTTGCAAAAAACACCATGTCTTCTGTAATCGTTTTGCAAAAACCACTGATCGGCGGCTTTATCTCGGTTAAGCGTGTTTATGACAGATGGGCCCGCCAGTCAGGCTGACGTGGCACAACTTAACACCTCGCACGTAATGGTGATGGATGGTAACGTTGTCAGCATGTGTGGAGCCATGTGGGGTCCACCTGTCATTGAAAGAAAAAAGAAAAAATGCCTTGTTTTTGCCTTATTTTTTTAGAACCACTTTGCCTTATCTTCACCACCGGACTTGGCCGGGACAGAGGCCCGCTGCCCATCCCGCCCTCGGCTAGGGCAGGGCCGCCGTAGCCATTGCCGCGCGGAGCTCGTCCCGCCCCCGGTCAAGGCAGGGGCCGCCATCGCCATGGTCGCCCGAAGGTCAAGCCCGCCTTCCCTCTTCTCCTTCAGCTTTCCCCTCCCAAATCCCCAATGGACTCCCACGCCCGCCTCCTCAGATCCTTCCCCAGGCGGCCCCGTAGTTTCTTGTGCAGCCACTCGCTCAGCGAGGCGCTGCGGGAGGCCCACGACGAGATGGAGGCGGCCGCTAGTGGCTGTGATGGCCGCGCCGCCCAGGCGGAGCTAGCCATCTTCCGATGCGCGTGACGGCGCCGGCCCCCGTGCTGCTGCAGCGGATGCTGAGCGTGTTCGAGGAGGAACAGGAGGACGCCCCGCTCTGCCATCTTATGCTCTTGAGAGACATCACCGGCAGCATGCGGAGCTCGCCGGCGTCGAAGCAAGTGCACCTCCCGAGGAACAGCTACGCAGCTCTGTTTCAGTACAGGGGAGAATAGCAAGCAAAAATGAAAGGCAGGTATTTTTTTCTTTCAATGACAGGTGTACCCCACATGGCTCCACACATGATGACAACGTTATCATCCATCGCCGTTACCTGCTAGGTGTTAAGCTGTGCCACGTCAGCCTGACTGACGGGCCCATCTATCATAAACACACTTAACCGAGACAAAGCCGCCGATCAGTGGTTTTTACAAAACGATTACAAAAAACATGGTGTTTTTTGCAACAAGAGTGTAGCGTAGTATTTTCTATAAATCTAGCCTTTAAACTGATGGTTTTGTGCAATTTACTCAGCTGTGTACCAACGCGCAATACGCGCGTCAAGCGATCAGAACATAACCCGTACATGGCACATCATCAGCTAATTAAGATAGTGACCAATAAGGCGGGAACACGACTGCAGAGTGCCGGTCCAGCCAGCAGACGCCGCGGGCGCGCAGCTCAGCAGAAGAGGTACCCAACGGCGGCGGCGACGAGCGTCCCGACGGCGAAGGACGGGGTGGTCGCCGCGGCTCCGGTGGCCGGGCCGGGAGCCGGCGCCTCGGCAGCCATGGCCACGCCCACCACGGACGAGGCCACGACGGCGGCGGCGAGGATCGTGAGCTTGAGGGTGGCCGCCATTTCCGCTAGCTAGCTTCTTGGTCGGTCGATGCCTGGGAATTACTGGAAGACGTGTAAGCACTAAGAACAGGAAGGTAGGGTGGGTTTGGGAATTGGGATGGGAAGGAAGAGCGGGACACGTCGGGTATATATAGCTGCCATCGGAGGTGCTTTGCTGTGCTGTGCTGTGGAAGGCTAGCCATGAAAAGGAGGATCATTGGCTGGAGCCGCTGCTTTCGGTCTGTCGGTCTTTCCCAGGCTGTGCGAGTGGGCAGTTCTTTAGGCTTTGCTGTGATCGCCGAATGGGTGATCGAGGGTGCGCAATGATTAGTCGTTGTGGTTGTTGCTTCTGATTGTTATTTTGTTGGGTTCGGCACTGCCATGTGCAACTGCCAACTGGTACGTATAGTTATCATCCATGTTCTTAGGGAGTAGTCCGCATATAGTTTATATGTATCAGTTCTCTCTCGGTTGTCCATTAATTAACTAGACAATTCTCTTTTTCATAATTAATTAATGAGACAAATCTTTTGCTTTCGTTTAAAAATAATAATTCGTGTAAAACACACCGTTTGTCCACTAATGTAAGACGTTTTTGTTAGGATGATCTTCACCGTGTGGGCCCAACAGCTCACCGGACCCTTAGATCCGCGCCCTGACCGGGGGCGCTCAACCCACTATGGTTGACGGGCCCCTGTCACCTACACTATATAAAATGGTGGGGGCCGCGGCTCGCAACATGAGGTTCGCCGCGACGCAGTACACCCCAACTACATCCCCTACCGATTTAGGATTAGTGCAGTGCTGACGGGAAGCACCGCCACCACTACTCTCTGCCATCACCGGCACTGGCACCATGGCTGGCACCGGAAGCTCCTCGAGCCACAAGGAGAAGGTAGAACTATTGGTAATCCCTAAGCCTATACGATCCACAGGTCCATCAGTTTTTTCCTATTCGACGTCTTATATTAGTGAACACTGGTGGTAGTAATTACTAATTAAATACTTTTTTTTGAAATAAAAGGTAGATTACATTCTACCTTATGCATTTCAAAACAGGCCACAATCTGATGACCGAAAAGGTCAATTACATGAAACTTATGTTACGCACCATGGTGCAGAGGCCATAAGTTGCCTTGGAAAAGAAAAAACAGAGGGGGTGGGGTGTTAGAAGAGATTACATGGCATCTGTTAAGTATCTATGCTAGGAACTAAGTTGATGCACCGAGAAAACTATAGACTCTTTATCCCTTGTGCACATAGCCCTATTCATCCAAAGGGATAAGAGTTGGACATCATATTGTCTGATGTAAGAAGGTGACCAGCGGTTGAGATGAAAAACCCTGTCATTTCTGGCATGCCATAGCGTGACAGCACAGGCAGCAAAAAGAACATGCACTTTCCTAGTAGAAGGTCAGCATAAATGTAGTTCTTGCACAAACTCCAGAATGTCCGGAGAGCAGGAGGCATGACTAGCCATATTCAACTTGCTCCAAACTGCATCAGCCGGCGCACAACGCAGAACTATGTGACTGATGGATTTAGTGGCCGGGCAGATATCTAAATCAGGATGAGAGGCAACAGAAAACCACCACTTCTTTTTCATATTGTCCCGTGTGTTGAGTCGCCCCCAAAAAGCGAGCCACAGAAAAATCCGATCTTTGAGAGGGATGATAGGATCCCAGATCCACTGCGCGAACGTGCAAGACATACCTCTGAAATTCAGCAACCCATAAATATACGTTGTACTGACCTCTCGGTTACAGATCGCGGTTCGACAAAGGTCCAGGTGTGCCGTAGTGGGCAGCACATCCAACATAAAGAAGTTGAGACGATGCAGCTCCCGAACTGCAGTTGTTGAGAGGTTAGGGTGCAACTGAACATCCCAGCGGCCATTATCAAACTGAGAGGCGACTGTACAACTATTGTCTCTTGCATAGGAGTACAGAACTGGCAAGACAAAACGAAGACGGCCAACCCCTAGCCACTTGACATGCCAGAACGAGATCATCTTGCCTTCATCGAGGGAGCAAAACGTCGAGGTTGTAACTAGGGAGATGCATTCCTTGAAGCCCTTCCAAATAGTGGTGTCTTTGTTGACTGAGCCGTGTGGAATGCGAATAGAGCAGTATTGATGGGCGAACCACTGATAGCAGGGGACATCGGAGCTTTGTAAAACCCTGGCGGTGAACTTGCATAACAACGCATGATTGTGTGCTGCGAGGTTCCGAACTCCCAGCCCGCCGGCGTCTCTAGGCATAGAAACATAATCCCATGCAACCAAACATTGACCACCCTTGACAGAGTTCTTGCCTTGCGAGAAGAAAGCACGGAGCAAACTTTTGAGTTTTGCAATAGACTCCTTGGGCCATGGAAAGCAAGTCATGTAATAACTTGGGATGCTGGCGAGTACTGAGTTGATCAAAGTGAGGCGACCCCCCCCCTGCCAAGACGGAAAAGCAGCGAGCCAACCGAATAGTCATCTGTCAACTCTGTGAATGACTGGCAGAAGCATACCGTGCTTGATTTTGTGAAGAGAAAGTGGAAGTCCCAGATATGAGCATGGAAAGGACGAAACTGGGCATCCAAACAAAGGAGCAATATCATTTATAGTGTCCATGTCAATGTAAATAGGGATGAGCGTACTCTTGTGGTAATTAATCTGCAATCCAGAGAAGGCAGAGAAGGCCACTAGAATCTGCTTGATAATTGTAGCTTGCTGGGTATTTCCTTGGAAGAGAATTAAGGTGTCATCCGCATACTTCAGAACTGGAAACATGCGATCCGCGCCCAGAGGATGAACTAAATTGCCAGATTCAAACTGGGAGCAGCAAAGTCTTTGTAGAACATCAGCAACCAAGATGAAGAGGTATGGAGATATGGAATCCCCCTGCCGCGGCCCACTTTTGGCAAGAATGGGGTCACCAAGCTCCCCGTTAACCATAACCCGAGAAGTTGCCGTGGTCAGAAAATCATGGACCTAGGTGATCCATCTTTGCAGGAAACCTCGAGCCTCCATAATACTAAACAGAGCAGGACAGCTAACGGTGTCAAAGGCCTTCTGAAAATCTAGCTTAAGGACCACCATAGGTAACTTCCTCCCGTGAGCAGTTTGTACCATGTCTGCAGCCATGGCAAAATTTTCAACAATTGATCGGCCTTTGGCGAAGCCAGACTGGAGTGAGTGGATCAACTCAGGTATCCGGTGTTGAAGCCTCCTTGCAAGAACTTTAGTGCCAAGCTTGGGCACGCTGTGCACGATAGAAATGGGCCGAAAGTCGCGCAACTCAAGCAGAGTTTCTTTCTTAGGAAGGAGGGAGATGTAAGCTGTATTGATCCCAGCAAGATCAACCTGATGATGGTACAACTGTGAGAAAAAGAATTGCAGGTCCTCTATAATATTGGAGTGAAAGGTCTTGAAGAATTCGTTTGTGAAGCCGTCCGGGCCAGGGCTTCTGTTGTTTGGAGAGTGGTTGATAGCGCTAATAATTTCAGTCCAAGTGAATTCTTCTTTAAGACAAGCCAAGTCCAGGACCCCATAGAGATCACCAAGCTGAACTGTTGGCAGAGATGGAGATGATTGTCCCAACAAATCAAAGAAGTAGCGCGTAGCCATATGCAACTTATTTTGGGTATCAAAGAACTACACACCATCATGAACAATGACCTTAATCTTGTTACGTCTAGACTGACAATTGGCTGCTGCATGAAAGAATTTATTATTTTCATCCCCCGAGACACACCAACGCAGCTTCGCGACGCCAGAGTGCAGTTTGCCACAAGATTAGTTGTTCCGCTTTCGCGGAAGCAAACCTCCTCAGAACCACCTCGAGAGAGGACAACGAGCGCATCTCTTCAACTGCATTCAGGTATTCCACTATAGTTTTATTGTTGCTGATCAGTATCGGCTGGTTCCTTTTCCATTGTCTAAGGGCCGTGCGGATGCGCCTCATCTTGAAATTAATGAGGCACATGAGTGGAACGGCCTTGTTGCTCGGGACCAACCATCAGCAATGATTTCTCTTGTTTCCCTCATCTCCAGCCAGTGATTTTCCATTCTGAACAACTTACATTGTTGGAAATATGCCCTAGAGGCAACAATAAAATGGTTATTATTATATTTCCTTGTTCATGATAATTGTCTATTGTTCATGCTATAATTGTATTAACCGGAAACCGTAATACACGTGTGAATACATTGATCGTAATATGTCCCTAGTAAGCCTCTAGTTGACTAGCTCGTTGATCAATGGATGGTCGCGGTTTCCTGACTATGGACATTGGATGTCGTTGATAACGGGATCACATCATTGGGAGAATGATGTGATGGACAAGACCCAATCTTAAGCATAGCACAAGATCGTGTAGTTCGTTTGCTAAAGCTTTTCTAATGTCAAGTATCATTTTCTTAGACCATGAGATTGTGCAACTCCCGGATACCGTAGGAATGCTTTGGGTGTACCAAACGTCACAAGTAACTGGGTGGCTATAAAGGTGCACTACAGGTATCTCCGAAAGTGTCTGTTGGGTTGGTATGAATCGAGACTGGGATTTGTCACTCCGTATGACAAAGAGGTATCTCTGGGCCCACTCAGTAATGCATCATCATAATGAGCTCAATGTGACTAAGGAGTTAGCCACGGGATCATGCGTTACGGAACGAGTAAAGAGACTTGCCGATAACGAGATTAAATGAGGTATGGGGACACCGACGATCGAATCTCGGGCAAGTAACATACCGATGGACAAAGGGAATTGAATACGGGATAGATTGAATCCCCGACATCGTGGTTCATCCGATGAGATCATCGTGGAACATGTGGGAGCCGACATGGGTATCCAGATCCCGCTGTTGGTTATTGGCCGGAGAACGTCTCGGTCATGTCTGCATGGTTCCCGAACCCGTAGGGTCTACACACTTAAGGTTCGGTGACGCTAGAGTTGTTATGGGAAATAGTATGTGGTTACCGAAGGTTGTTTGGAGTCCCGGATGAGATCCCGGACGTGACGAGGAACTCTGGAATGGTCCAAAGGTGAAGATCGATATATTGGACGAAGGGTATTGCAGTCCAGAATTGTTCCGGGGGTACCAGGTGACGACCAGCGTGTCCGGAAGGGGTTTCGTAGGCCCCGACAAGTGTCGGGGGGGCTTATGGGCCAAGGGGAGGGGGCACATCATCCCACTAAGGGGCTGTGCGCCCCTCCCACCCCATCTCACGTAACATGGAGAGGTGGGGGCGCCTCCCCTAGGGCAGCCACCCCTCCCGGCTTGGGGGGCAAGTTTCCTAGGGGTGGGGGCGCCCAAACCCATCTAGGGTTTCCCCTGTGGCCGCCGCCCCTCCCCTAGGGCGCCTCCTCCTCCCCCGCTCCCCCTATATATAGTGAGGGGGAGAGAGGGCAGCCCACCCCCTTCCCTTGGCGCAGCCCTCTCCTCCTCCAACACCTCCTCCTCCTCCATAGTGCTTGGCGAAGCCCTGCCGGAGAACCACGAGCTCCATCACCACCACGCCGTCGTGCTGCCGGAGCTTTCCCTCAACTTCTTCTCTCCCCTTGCTGGATCAAGAAGGAGGAGATGTCCCCGGGCTGTACGTGTGTTGAACGCGGAGGTGCCGTCCGTTCGACGCTAGATCGGATCTTCCACGATTTGAATCGCCGCGAGTACGACTCCATCAACCGCGTTCTTGTAACGCTTCCACTTAGCGATCTTTAAGTGTATGAAGATGCACTCCCTCTCTCTTGTTGCTAGCATCTCCTAGATTGATCTTGGTGACACGTAGGAAAATTTTGAATTGTTACTATGTTCCCCAACAGTGGTATCAGAGCTAGGTCTATGCGTAGATTCTATGCATGAGTAGAACACAAAGTAGTTGTGGGCGATGATTTGGTCGTTTTGCTTGCTGTTACTAGTCTTATCTTGATTCATCGGCATTGTGGGATGAAGCGGGCCGGACCGACCTTACACGTACGCTTACATGAGACAGGTTCCACCGACTGACATGCACTTGATGCATAAGGTGGCTAGCGGGTGTCTGTCTCTCCCACTTTAGTCGGATCGGATTCGATGAAAAGGGTCCTTATGAAGGGTAAATATCAATTGGCATATCACCATTGTGGTTTTGCATAGGTATGAAATGTTCTTGCTAGAAACCCATAGCAGCCACGTAAAACATGCAACAACAATTAGAGAACGTCTAACTTGTTTTTGCAGGGTATACTATGTGATGTGATATGGCCAAAAGGATGTGATGAATGATATATGTGATGTATGAGATTGATAATGTTCTTGTAATAGAAATCACGGCTTGCATGTAGATGAGTATGACAACCGGCAGGAGCCATAGGAGTTGTCTTAATTTATTGTATGACCTGCGTGTCATTGAAAGCGCCATGTAATTACTTTACTTCATTGCTAACCGTTAGCCATAGTAGTAGAAGTAATAGTTGGCGAGACAACTTCATGAAGACACGATGATGGAGATCATGGTGTCATGCCGGTGACGAAGGTGATCATGCCGCGCCTCGAAGATGGAGATCAAAGGCGCAAGATGATATTGGCCATATCATGTCACTTTATGATTTGCATGTGATGTTTGCCATGTTTACGTCTTATTTTCTTAGAACGACGGTAGCATAAATAAGATGATCCCTCACTAAAATTTCAAGAAATGTGTTCCCCCTAACTGTGCACCGTTGTGAAGGTTCGTTATTTCGAAGCACCACGTGATGATCGGGTGTGATAGATTCTAACGTTCGCATACAAAGGGTGTAAGCCAGATTTACACATGCAAAACACTTAGGTTGACTTGACGAGCCTAGCATGTACAGACATGGCCTCGGAACACAAGAGACCGAAAGGTTGAACATGAGTCGTATATGATGGGTTTCGTAGTAATTTCAAAAAAATTCCTACGCACACGCAAGATCATGGTGATGCATAGCAATGAGAGGGGGAGAGTGTGATCTACGTATCCTTGTAGATCGACAACAGAAGCGTTTGGTTGATGTAGTCGTACGTCTCCACGGCCCGACCGATCAAGCACTGAAACTACAGCACCTCCGAGTTCTAGCACACGTTCAGCTCGATGACGATCCCAGGACTCCGATCCAGCAAAGTGTCGGGGAAGAATTCCGTCAGCACGACGGCGTGGTGACAATCTTGATGTACTACTGTCGCAGGGCTTCGCCTAAGCACCGCTACAATATTATCGAGGACTATGGTGGAAGGGGGCACCGCACACGGCTAAGAATATGATCACGTGGTTCAACTTGTGTCTCTAGGGGGTGCCCCTGCCTCCGTATATAAAGGTTCAAGGGAGGGGGGCCGGCCGGCCAGGAGAGGCGCGCCAGGAGGAGTTCTACTACCTCTGGGAGTAGGACTCCCCCCCTTTTCCTAGTTGGAATAGGATTCGTGGAGGGGGGGAAAGAGGAGAGAGAGGAGGAAGAGGGGGGCCGGCCCCCTCTCCTTGTCCAATTCGGACCAAGGGGGGAGGGGCGCGCGGCCCATCTCTGGCCACCTCTCCTCTCTTCCACTAAGGCCCACTAAGGCCCATATACCTCTCGGGGGGTTCCGGTAACCTCCCGGTACTCCGGTAAAATCCCGATTTCACCCGGAACACTTCCGATATCCAAACATAGGCTTCCAATATATCAATCTTTATGTCTCGACCATTTCGAGACTCCTCGTCATGTCCGTGATCACATCCAGGACTCCGAACAACCTTCGGTACATCAAAACATATAAACTCATAATGAAACTGTCATCGTAACGTTAAGCGTGCGGACCCTACGGGTTCGAGAACAATGTAGACATGACCGAGACACGTCTCCGGTCAATAACCAATAGCGAACCTGGATGCTCATATTGGCTCCTACATATTCTACGAAGATCTTTATCGGTCAGACCGCATAACAACATACGTTGTTCCCTTTGTCATCGGTATGTTACTTGCCCGAGATTCGATCGTTGGTATCCTATACCTAGTTCAATCTCGTTACCGGCAAGTCTCTTTACTCGTTCTGTAATACATCATCCTGCAACTAACTCATTAGTTTCAATGCTTGCAAGGCTTAAGTGATGTGCATTACCGAGAGGGCCCAGAGATACCTCTCCGACAATCGGAGTGACAAATCCTAATCTCGAAATACGCCAACCCAACATGTACCTTTGGAGACACCTGTAGAGCTCCTTTATAATCACCCAGTTACGTTGTGACATTTGATAGCACACAAAGTGTTCCTCTGGCAAACGGGAGTTGCATAATCTCATAGTCATAGGAACATGTATAAGTCATGAAGAAAGCAATAGCAACATACTAAACGATCGGGTGCTAAGCTAATGGAATGGGTCATGTCAATCAGATCATTCATCAACTAATGATGTGATCCCGTTAATCAAATAACAACTCTTTGTCCATGGTTAGGAAACATAACCATCTTTGATTAACGAGCTAGTCAAGTAGAGGCATACTAGTGACACTCTGTTTGTCTATGTATTCACACATGTATTATGTTTCCGGTTAATACAATTCTAGCATGAATAATAAACTTTTATCATGATATAAGGAAATATAATAACTTTATTATTGCCTCTAGGGCATATTTCCTTCAGTATAGTAGATGCGATCAACATGGAGATGTTCACCGTTGATGACTAGTCCGTCTCACGTGATGATCGGACACGGCCTAGTCGATTCGGATCATGTATCACTTAGATAACTAGAGGGATGTCTATCTAAGTGGGAGTTCATTAATAATTTGATTAGATGAACTTAATTATCATGAACATAGTCTAAAATTGTCTTTGCAAATATGTCAAAGATTAATAGCTCATGCTTTAGCTCCCTGTTTTAATATGTTCCTAGAGAAAGACTAAATTGAAAGATATTGTAAGCAATTATGTGGACTAGGGCCATAGTCTGAGGATTGTCCTCACTGCTACACAGAAGGCTTCTGTCCTTGATGCACCGCTCGGTGTGCCAACCCCTCTGGCATCGTCTGTGGATGTTGTGAACATCTGGCAGACACGTTCTGATGACTACCTATTAGTTTAGTGTGATAACGCACAAGTGTAGGGGATCGCAACAGCTTTCGAGGGTAGAGTATTCAACCCAAATTTATTGATTCGACACAAGGGGAGCCAAAGAATATTCTCAAGTATTAGCAGCCGAGTTGTCAAGTCAACCACACCTGGATAACTTAGTATCTGTAGCAAAGTGTTTAGTAGCAAAGTAATATGATAGTAGTGGTGACGGTAACAAAAGTAACAGTAGCAAAAGTAATATTTTTTGTGTTTTGTAGTGATTGTAACAGTAGCAACGGAAAAGTAAATAAGCGGGAAACAATATGTGAAAAGCTCGTAGGCATTGGATCGGTGATGGATAATTATGCCGGATGCGGTTCATCATGTAACAGTCATAACATAGGGTGACACAGAACTAACTCCAATTCATTAATGTAATGTAGGGATGTATTCCGAATATAGTCATACGTGCTTATGGAAAAGAACTTGCATGACATCTTTTATCCTACCCTCCCGTGGCAGCGGGGTCCTAATGAAAACTAACGGATATTAAGGCCTCCTTTTAATAAAGAACCGGAACAAAGCATTAGCACATAGTGAATACATGAACTCCTCTGTTTGTCTATGTATTCACACATGTATTATGTTTCCGGTTAATACAATTCTAGCATGAATAATAAACTTTTATCATGATATAAGGAAATAAATAATAACTTTATTATTGCCTCTAGGCCATATTTCCTTCAGTCTCCCACTTGCACTAGAGTCAATATTCTAGATTACACAGTAATGATTCTAACACCCATGGAGCCTTGGTGTTGATCATGTTTTGCTCGTGGAAGAGGCTTAGTCAACGGTCTGCAACATTCAGATCCGTATGTATCTTGCAAATCTCTATGTCTCCCACCTGGACTAGATCCCGGATGGAATTGAAGCGTCTCTTGATGTGCTTGGTTCTCTTGTGAAATCTGGATTCCTTCGCCAAGGCAATTGCACCAGTATTGTCACAAAAGATTTTCATTGGACCCGATGCACTAGGTATGACACCTAGATCGGATATGAACTCCTTCATCCAGACTCCTTCATTTGCTGCTTCTGAAGCAGCTATGTATTCCGCTTCACACGTAGATCCCGCCACGACGCTCTGTTTAGAACTGCACCAACTGACAGCTCCACCGTTTAATGTAAACACGTATCCGGTTTGCGATTTAGAATCGTCCGGATCAGTGTCAAAGCTTGCATCAACGTAACCGTTTACGATTAGCTCTTTGTCACCTCCATATACGAGAAACATATCCTTAGTCCTTTTCAGGTACTTCAGGATGTTCCTGACCGCTGTCCAGTGATCCACTCCTGGATTACTTTGGTACCTCCCTGCTAGACTTATAGCAAGGCACACATCAGGTCTGGTACATAGCATTGTATACATGATAGAGCCTATGGCTGAAGCATAGGGAACATCTTTAATTTTCTCTCTATCTTCTGTAGTGGTCGGGCATTGAGTCTGACTCAACTTCACACCTTGTAACACAGGCAAGAACCCTTTCTTTGCTTGATCCATTTTGAACTTCTTCAAAATCTTGTCAAGGTATGTGCTTTGTGAAAGTCCAATTAAATGTCTTGATCTATCTCTATAGATCTTTATGCTTAATATGTAAGCAGCTTCACCGAGGTCTTTCATTGAAAAACTCTTATTCAAGTATCCCTTTATGCTATCCAGAAATTCTATATCATTTCCGATCAGTAATATGTCATCCACATATAATATCAGAAATGCTACAGAGCTCCCACTCACTTTCTTGTAAATACAGGCTTCTCCAAAAGTCTGTATAAAACCAAATGCTTTGATCACACTATCAAAGCGTTTATTCCAACTCCGAGAGGCTTGCACCAGTCCATAAATGGATCGCTGGAGCTTGCACACTTTGTTAACTCCCTTTGGATCGACAAAACCTTCCGGTTGCATCATATACAACTCTTCTTCCAGAAATCCATTCAGGAATGCAGTTTTGACATCCATCTGCCAAATTTCATAATCATAAAATGCGGTAATTGCTAACATGATTCGGACAGACTTAAGCATCGCTACGGGTGAGAAGGTCTCATCATAGTCAACCCCTTGAACTTGCCGAAACCCTTTTGCGACAAGTCGAGCTTTGTAGACAGTAATATTACCATCGGCGTCAGTCTTCTTCTTGAAGACCCATTTATTCTCAATTGCTTGCCGATCATCGGGCAAGTCAACCAAAGTCCATACTTTGTTCTCATACATGGATCCCATCTCAGATTTCATGGCTTCAAGCCATTTTGCGGAATCTGGGCTCACCATCGCTTCTTCATAGTTCGTAGGTTCATCATGATCTAGTAGCATGACTTCCAGAACAGGATTACCGTACCGCTCTGGTGCGGATCTCACTCTGGTTGATCTACGAGGTTCAGTAGTATCTTGTTCTAAAGTTTCATGATCATTATCATTAGCTTCCTCACTAATTGGTGTAGGTGTCATAGAAACAGTTTTCTATGATGCACTACTTTCCAATAAGGGAGCAGGTACAGTTACCTCATCAAGTTCTACTTTCCTCCCACTCACTTCTTTCGAGAGAAACTCCTTCTCCAGAAAGTTTCCGAACTTAGCAACAAAAGTCTTGCCTTCGGATCTGTGATAGAAGGTGTATCCAATAGTCTCCTTTGGATATTCTATGAAGACATATTTCTCCGATTTGGGTTCGAGCTTATCAGGTTGAAGCTTTTTCACATAAGCATCACAGCCCCAAATTTTCAGAAATGACAACTTTGGTTTCTTGCCAAACCATAGTTCATAAGGCGTCGTCTCAACGGATTTTGATGGTGCCCTATTTAACGTGAATGCGGCCGTCTCCAAAGCATAACCCCAAAACGATAGCGGTAAATCAGTAAGAGACATCATAGATCACACCATATCTAGTAAAGTACGATTACGACGTTCGGACACCATATCTAGTAAAGTACGATTACGACGTTCGGACTACCATTACGCTGTGGTGTTCCGGGTGGCGTGAGTTGCGAAACTATTCCGCATTGTTTCAAATGTACACCAAACTCGTAACTCAAATATTCTCCTCCACGATCAGATCGTAGAAACTTTATTTTCTTGTTACGATGATTTTCAACTTCACTCTGAAATTCTTTGAACTTTTCAAACGTTTCAGACTTATGTTTCATTAAGTAGATATACCCATATCTGCTTAAATCATCTGTGAAGGTGAGAAAATAACGATATCCGCCACGAGCCTCAATATTCATCGGACCACATACATCTGTATGTATGATTTTCAACAAATCTGTTGCTCTCTCCATAGTACCGGAGAATGGCGTTTTAGTCATCTTGCCCATGAGGCACGGTTCGCAAGTACCAAGTGATTCATAATCAAGTGGTTCCAAAAGTCCATCAATATGGAGTTTCTTCATGCGCTTTACACCGATATGACCTAAACGGCAGTGCCACAAATAAGTTGCACTATCATTATCAACTCTGCATCTTTTGGTTTCAACATTATGAATATGTGTGTTACTACTATCGAGATTCAATAAGAATAGACCACTCTTCAAGGGTGCATGACCATAAAAGATATTACTCATATAAATAGAACAACCATTATTCTCTGATTTAAATGAATAACCGTCTCGCATCAAACAAGATCCAGATATAATGTTCATGCTTAACGCTGGCACCAAATAACAATTATTTAGGTCTAATATTAATCCCGAAGGTAGATGTAGAGGTAGCGTGCCGACCGCGATCACATCGACTTTGGAACCGTTTCCCACGCGCATCGTCACCTCGTCCTTAGCCAATCTTCGCTTAATCCGTAGTCCCTGTTTCGAGTTGCAAATATTAGCAACAGAACCAGTATCAAATACCCAGGTGCTACTGCGAGCATTAGTAAGGTACACATCAATAACATGTATATCACATATACCTTTGTTCACCTTGCCATCCTTCTTATCCGCCAAATACTTGGGGCAGTTCCGCTTCCAGTGACCAGTCTGCTTGCAGTAGAAGCACTCAGTTTCAGGCTTAGGTCCAGACTTGGGTTTCTTCTCTTGAGCAGCAACTTGCTTGTTTTCTTCTTGAAGTTCCCTTCTTCTTCCCTTTGCCCTTTTTCTTGAAACTAGTGGTCTTGTTGACCATCAACACTTGATGCTCCTTTTTGATTTCTACCTCCGCAGCTTTCAGCATTGCGAAGAGCTCGGGAATAGTCTTATTCATCCCTTGCATATTATAGTTCATCATGAAGCTCTTGTAGCTTGGTGGCAGTGATTGGAGAATTCTGTCAATGACGCAATCATCTGGAAGATTAACTCCCATTGAATCAAGTGATTATTATACCCAGACATTTTGAGTATATGCTCACTGACAGAACTGTTCTCCTCCATCTTGCAGCTATAGAACTTATTGGAGACTTCATATCTCTCAATCCGGGCATTTGCTTGAAATATTAACTTCAACTCCTGGAACATCTCATATGCTCCATGACGTTCAAAACGTCGTTGAAGTCCCGATTCTAAGCCGTAAAGCATGGCACACTGAACTATCGAGTAGTCATCAGCTTTGCTCTGCCAGACGTTCATAACATCTGGTGTTGCTCCAGCAGCAGGCCTGGCACCCAGCGGTGCTTCTAGGACGTAATTCTTCTGTGCAGCAATGAGGATAATCCTCAAGTTACGGACCCAGTCCGTGTAATTGCTACCATCATCTTTCAACTTTGCTTTCTCAAGGAACGCATTAAAATTCAACGGAACAACAGCACGGGCCATCTATCTACAATCAAGCAAGATACTATCAGGTACTAAGTTCATGATAAATTTAAGTTCAATTAATCATATTACTAAAGAACTTCCACTTAGATAGACATCCCTCTAATCCTCTAAGTGATCACGTGATCCAAATCAACTAAACCATGTCCGATCATCACGTGAGATGGAGTAGTTTCATTGGTGAACATCACTATGTTGATCATATCTACTATATGATTCACGCTCGACCTTTCGGTCTCCGTGTTCCGAGGCCATATCTGTATGTGCTTGGCTCGTCAAGTATAACCTGAGTATTCCGCGTGTGCAACTGTTTTGCACCCGTTGTATTTGAACGTAGAGCCTATCACACCCGATCATCACCTGGTGTCTCAGCACGAAGAACTTTCGCAACAGTGCATACTCAGGGAGAACACTTCTTGATAATTAGTGAGAGATCATCTTAAAATGCTACCGTCAACCAGAGCAAGATAAGATGCATAAAAGATAAACATCACATGCAATCAATATAAGTGATATGATATGGCCATCATCATCTTGTGCTTGCGATCTCCATCTTCGAAGCACCGTCATAATCACCATTGTCTCCGGCGCGACACCCTGATCTCCATCGTAGCATCGTTGTCATCTCGCCAATCTTATGCTTCTACGACTATCGCTACCGCTTAGTGATAAAGTAAAGCATTACAGCGTGATTGCATTGCATACAATAAAGCGACAACCATATGGCTCCTGCCAGTTGCCGATAACTCGGTTACAAACATGATCATCTCATACAATAAAATTTAGCATCATGTCTTGACCATATCACATCACAACATGCCCTACAAAAACAAGTTAGACGTCCTCTACTTTGTTGTTGCAAGTTTTACGTGGCTGCTACGGGCTTAAGCAAGAACCAATCTTACCTACGCATCAAAACCACAACGATAGTTTGTCAAGTTGGTGCTGTTTTAACCTTCGCAAGGACCGGGCGTAGCCACACTCGGTTCAACTAAAGTTGGAGAAACTGTCACCCGCAAGCCACCTATGTGCAAAGCACGTCGGGAGAACCGGTCTCGCGTAAGCGTACGCGTAATGTCGGTCCGGGCCGCTTCATCCAACAATACCGCCGAACCAAAGTATGACATGCTGGTAAGCAGTATGACTTATATCGCCCCACAACTCACTTGTGTTCTACTCGTGCATATAACATCAACACATAAAACCTAGGCTCGGATGCCACTGTTGGGTTTCGTAGTAATTTCAAAAAAATTCCTACGCACACGCAAGATCATGGTGATGATAGCAACGAGAGGGAAGAGTGATCTGCGTACCCTTGTAGATCGACAACGGAAGCGTTAGGTTGATGTAGTCGTACGTCTCACGGCCGACCGATCAAGCACCGAAACTACGGCACCTCCGAGTTCTAGCACACGTTCAGCTCGATGACGATCCCCGGACTCCGATCCAGCAAAGTGTCGGGGAAGAGTTCCGTCAGCACGACGGCGTGGTGACGATCTTGATGTACTTACCATCGCAGGGCTTCGCCTAAGCACCGCTACAATATTATCGAGGACTATGGTGGAAGGGGGCACCGCACACGGCTAAGAATATGATCACGTGGATCAACTTGTGTCTCTAGGGGGTGCCCCTGCCTCCGTATATAAAGGTTCAAGGGAGGGGGGCCGGCCGGCCAAGAGTGGCGCGCCAGGAGGAGTCCTACTCCTTCTGGGAGTAGGACTCCCCCCTTTCCTAGTTGGAATAGGATTCGTGGAGGGGAAGAGGAGAGAGAGGAGGAAGGGGGGCCGGCCCCCTCTCCTTGTCCAATTCGGACCAAGGGGGGAGGGGCGCGCGGCCCATCTCTGGCCACCTCTCCTCTCTTCCACTAAGGCCCACTAAGGCCCATATACCTCCCGGGGGGTTCCGGTAACCTCCCGGTACTCCGGTAAAATCCCGATTTCACCCGGAACACTTCCGATATCCAAACATAGGCTTCCAATATATCAATCTTTATGTCTCGACCATTTCGAGACTCCTCGTCATGTCCGTGATCACATCCGGGACTCCGAACAACCTTCGGTACATCAAAATGCATAAACTCATAATATAACTGTCATCGTAACCTTAAGCGTGCGGACCCTACGGGTTCGAGAACAATGTAGACATGACCGAGACACGTCTCCGGTCAATAACCAATAGCGGAACCTGGATGCTCATATTGGCTCCTACATATTCTACGAAGATCTTTTACGGTCAGACCGCATAACAACATACGTTGTTCCCTTTGTCATCGGTATGTTACTTGCCCGAGATTCGATCGTCGGTATCCTATACCTAGTTCAATCTCGTTACCGGCAAGTCTCTTTACTCGTTCTGTAATACATCATCCCGCAACTAACTCATTTAGTTGCAATGCTTGCAAGGCTTAAGTGATGTGCATTACCGAGAGGGCCCAGAGATACCTCTCCGACAATCGGAGTGACAAATCCTAATCTCGAAATACGCCAACCCAACATGTACCTTTGGAGACACCTGTAGAGCTCCTTTATAATCACCCAGTTACGTTGTGACGTTTGGTAGCACACAAAGTGTTCCTCCGGCAAACGGGAGTTGCATAATCTCATAGTCATAGGAACATGTATAAGTCATGAAGAAAGCAATAGCAACATACTAAACGATCGGGTGCTAAGCTAATGGAATGGGTCATGTCAATCAGATCATTCACCTAATGATGTGATCCCGTTAATCAAATAACAACTCTTTGTCCATGGTTAGGAAACATAACCATCTTTGATTAACGAGCTAGTCAAGTAGAGGCATACTAGTGACACTCTGTTTGTCTATGTATTCACACATGTATTATGTTTCCGGTTAATACAATTCTAGCATGAATAATAAACATTTATCATGATATAAGGAAATAAATAATACTTTATTATGCCTCTAGGGGCATATTTCCTTCTTATTGCCTCTAGGGCATATTTCCTTCAGTATAGTAGATGCGATCAACATGGAGATGTTCACCGTTGATGACTAGTCCGTCTCACGTGATGATCGGACACGGCCTAGTCGATTCGGATCATGTATCACTTAGATAACTAGAGGGATGTCTATCTAAGTGGGAGTTCATTAATAATTTGATTAGATGAACTTAATTATCATGAACATAGTCTAAAATTGTCTTTGCAAATATGTCAAAGATTAATAGCTCATGCTTTAGCTCCCTGTTTTAATATGTTCCTAGAGAAAGACTAAATTGAAAGATATTGTAAGCAATTATGCGGACTAGGGCCGTAGTCTGAGGATTGTTCTCACTGCTACATAGAAGGCTTCTGTCCTTGATGCACCGCTCGGTGTGCCAACCCCTCTGGCATCGTCTGTGGATGTTGTGAACATCTGGCAGACACGTTCTGATGACTACCTATTAGTTTAGTGTGATAACGCACAAGTGTAGGGGATCGCAACAGCTTTCGAGGGTAGAGTATTCAACCCAAATTTATTGATTCGACACAAGGGGAGCCAAAGAATATTCTCAAGTATTAGCAGCCTAGTTGTCAATTCAACCACACCTGGATAACTTAGTATCTGTAGCAAGCAAAGTAATATGATAGTAGTGGTGACGGTAACAAAAGTAACAGTAGCAAAAGTAATATTTTTTGTGTTTTGTAGTGATTGTAACAGTAGCAACGGAAAAGTAAATAAGCGGGAAACAATATGTGAAAAGCTCGTAGGCATTGGATCGGTGATGGATAATTATGCCGGATGCGGTTCATCATGTAACAGTCATAACATAGGGTGACACAGAACTAACTCCAATTCATTAATGTAATGTAGGCATGTATTCCGAATATAGTCATACGTGCTTATGGAAAAGAACTTGCATGACATCTTTTGTCCTACCCTCCCGTGGCAGCGGGGTCCTAATGAAAACTAACGGATATTAAGGCCTCCTTTTAATAAAGAACCGGAACAAAGCATTAGCACATAGTGAATACATGAACTCCTCAAACTATGGTCATCATCGGGAGTGGTCCCGATTATTGTCACTTCGTGGATGCCGGATCAGAACACATAGTAGGTAACTATAGACTTGCAAGATCGGATCAAGAACTCACATATATTCATGAAAACATAATAGGTTCAGATCTGAAATCATGGCACTCGGGCCCTAGTGTCAAGCATTAAGCATAGCAAAGTCATAGCAACATCAATCTCAGAACATAGTGGATACTAGGGATCAAACCCTAACAAAACTAACTCGATTACATGATAGATCTCATCCAACCCATCACCGTCCAGCAAGCCTACGATGGAATTACTCACGAACGGCGGTGAGCATCATGAAATTGGTGATGGATGATGGTTGATGATGACGACGGCGACGCATCCCCCTCTCCGGAGCCCCTAACGGACTCCAGATCAGCCCTCCCGAGAGGTTTTAGGGCTTGGCGGCGGCTCCGTATCGTAAAACGCGATGATTTCTTCTCCTTGATTTTTCTCTCCCCGAAAGCAAATATATAGAGTTGGAGTTGGCGTCGGAGGAGATCTAGGGAGGTCACGAGGTAGGGGGGCGCGCCCCCCACCCTCGTGGACAGGTGGTGGGCCCCCTGGCCTTCATCTTTTGCAAGGATTTTTTATTATTTCTGAAAAGTTGTTCCGTGAAGTTTCAGGTCATTCCGAGAACTTTTTTTTTCTGCACATAAATAACATCATGGCAATTCTGCTGAAAACAGCGTCAGTCCGGGTTAGTTCCATTCAAATCATGCAAGTTAGAGTCCAAAACAAGGGCAAAAGTGTTTGGAAAAGTAGATACGATGGAGACGTATCAACTCCCCCAAGCTTAAACCTTTGCTTGTCCTCAAGCAATTCAGTTGACAAACTGAAAGTGATAAAGAAAAACTTTTACAAACTCTGTTTGCTCTTGTTGTTGTAAATATGTAAAGCCAGCATTCAAGTTTTCAGCAAAGATTATAACTAACCATGCTTGCAATAACTCTCAGGTCTCATGTTTACTCATATCAATAGCATAATCAACTAGCGAGCGATAGTAATAAATCTCGGATGACAACACTTTCTCAAAACAATCATAATATGATATAACAGGATGGTATCTCGCTAGACCTTTTTGAGACCGCAAAACAAAAATGCAGAGCACCTTTAAAGATCAAGGACTGACTAGACATTGTAATTCATGGTAAAAGAGATCCAATCATAGTCATACCCAATATAAATTAATAGTAATGGATGCAAATGACAGCTGCGCTCTCCAGCTAGTGCTTTTTAATAAGAGGGTGATGACTCAACATGAAAGTAAATAGATAGGCCCTTCGCAGAGGGAAGCAGGGATTTGTAGACGTGCCAGAGCTCGGTTTTAAAATAGAGATAAATAATATTTTGAGCGGCATACTTTCATTGTCAACATAACAACCAAGAGATGGCGATATCTTCCATGCTACACACATTATAGGCGGTTCCCAAACAGAATGGTAAAGTTTATACTCCCCCTCCACCAACAAGCATCAATCCATGACTTGCTCGAAACAACGAGTGTCTCCAACTAGCAACAGTCCCAGGGGGAGTTTTGTTTGAAATTATTTTGATTTAGTTTGCATAAAGCATGGGACTGGGCATCCCGGAGACCAGCCATTTTCTCATGAATGAGGAGCGGAGTCCACTCCTCTTGAGAATAACCCGCCTAACATGGAAGATAAAGGCATCCCTAGTTGATACATGAGCTATTCGAGCATATAAAACAGAATGTTTATTTGAAGGTTTAGAGTTCGGCACATACAAATTTAATTGGAACGACAAGTAAATACCGCATATAGGAAGGTATAGTGGACTCATATGGAATAACTTTGGGGTTTAAGGGATTGGATGCACAAGCAGTATTCCCGCTTAGTACAGGTGAAGGCTAGCAAAAGACTGGGAAGCGACCAACTAGAGAGCGACAACAGTCATGAACATGCATTAAAATTAATAAACATTGGATGCAAGCATGAGTAGGATATAATCCACCATGAACATAAATATCGTGAAGGCTATGTTGATTTGTTTCAACTACATGTGTGAACATGTGCCAAGTCAAGTCACTTAAATCATTCAAAGGAGGATACCACCCCATCATACCACATCACAACCATTTTAATAGCATGTTGGCACGCAAGGTAAACCATTATAACTCATAGCTAATCGAGCATGGCACGAGCAACTATGATCTCTAATTGTCATTGCAAACATGTTTATTCATAATAAGCTGAATCAGGAACGATGAACTCATCATATTTACAAAAACAAAAGAGGTCGAGTTCATACCAGCTTTTCTCATCTCAGTCAGTCTATCATATATCATCATAGTTGCCTTTCACTTGCACAACCGAACGATGTGAATAATAATAAGAGTGCACGTGCATTGGACTAAGCTGGAATTTGCAAGCATTCAATAAACAGGAGAAGACAAGGCAATATGGGCTCTTGGTTAAATCAATCATAATGCATATAAGAGCCACTTCAACAATTTAATCATGGTCTTCTCCTATCGACCCCTAAAGAAAAGAAAAGAAATAAAACTATTTACATGGGAAAGCTCCCAACAAGCAAAAACAAGAACGAGAAATATTTTTGGGTTTTCTTTTTAATTATTACTACTACAGCAAGAAAGTAAACTAGCTAGAAGCTATTACTAATTTTTTGGTTTTTCTCAAGGTTTATTAAACACACAAGAAGAAAGCAGGAAAAAGAAAATAAACTAGCATGGATATTACAATGAAAAAGTATGAGCACCGACATCTAGCAATGAGTATGTGAACATAAATGTAATTTCGGTGGGAAATATGTACTCCCCCAAGCTTAGGCTTTTGTCCTAAGTTGGTTCATTGCCAAGGATGGCCTGGCGGATACCCGTAGGTGTAGCTGGGGTCGTACTGCGATGCAGCGTTTATCACCTCCTGAGCTGCAACGTGGCGGCGAGCTGCCTCCGCCCTCCTCTCGTACTCATCTGCCTCCTCTCTGGTGATAACATATCTTCCTTTTGTCTGATAATCAAAGAAGGCATGAGCAGGGAGAGTAATATGGACAACACGCCGTTTATCAAAGATTAGTCGATACTGGAGAGGTGATTCATTCCTCTTGACAAACTGGTGGTGGACCATAGAATTAAAGTCTAAATAAGTAGGAGGCAACTCCATATCATCCTCACGAATGTCCACATCAAGAAAATCAGCTAAGCGGGTTGCATAAATTCCTCCAAAGAAATCTCCATTAAGTCTATTATGATGCAACCTATGTGCAAAAATGGCTCCCAAGGTATAAGATTGGTCTCCTAACACAGCACTCCTAAGAATGCTAAGGTCAGGGACACACATGTGACATGCTTCATCTTTACCATTTACTAGTTGACCCGTTGCGCCAAATGGCGCAGAGACCTGTTGAAGACATGCTGTCGATGAAAATAGTTTCATGCTACAAGAACCTTCAACTAAATCATGCTATTTTAAACATGTTTATTATGTTGTTAAATAATAGTCTAGGAAAATGGAAACTTTGCATAATATGAATATGTTCAGTTTGAAAATATGGCCACTATGATGAGAGAGTAAAGTTGGCATGGTTGTATTTTTTAGCAAGTTTGAAAACGTGGTTATCATGATGAGAAACCTGGCCATGCATCTTTTTCCTGCAAAAAAAGAGGGAAAAAATAAGAAACCTAGGAAAAAAAACATGTCTTTGTTGTGCATATATGGAGATATAGGGATCAGGAGGTATTAGGATAGCCCATATGTTATTTAGCCCAGCCCATGTAGAGCGATGCCTGTGGCCCGCGAGGAGCTGAATATGAAGCGGCAGGGGCGGATCCAGCGGAGACTGTCTATCCCCTTCCTTTCGTTTCCTCAGCCGCCGACCGGTGCGATTTCTTACCTCTTTTGATTTCGGATTTGTCTGCATGCATGGATTTACTTTCCATTCATCTCGATCTTGCATCTCCCCTCTTTTTTGTGGCGATTCCCACCCCTTTTGTCTCGTTTTCTAGGCATTATAGATCTTGTGATGCGATCCTTTCTATTTAGGGATGCACTCATATGGAAGTAAATTTCTGCAGTTATTCCAATGGTTATTTATAAGCTGACATTGTTTTGATTGAGAATCGATGGTGTCGTAGGTCAGTGTGATGGTTGAGCATGAGGGGACCTCAAACTGACCCTATGGATATCAGTTCTGATGGAAGCATCTACTCTAAACAGAAGGATAATAATAAATTGAGGCTAACCTATGTGGCTAAGGTAAACAAAAAAGGAGAAGAACACACCATAATTCTTAAAGTACCTATCATAGGATGCATTTGACCGCGGTACCATCCTAAAAGTCCTTCCTGATGCTTCTTAGCTTCTTTCCTTAGCTAATCGCCCTGTTTTTGAGTTTTCGCTAATTTTAACAAGGTCCCTCTTACCCCCTTCACATAATAGGTAAGAAGGTAAGAGTTAATCAGGGACCATGTTAAAACTGCTCTTTAGTTTTTGTGACACCTTCTCAACCCGATAAGAGTTCCATTGATAAGCTGATCTATGGGTTCAATACCCATAAATGTCAATAGAAAAAGATCATGTGATGCATCTCAACTAATTGATTGTTTCATCTCTGCTAAGTCTTTAGAAGGTTGTTGAGCTCTAAATTTCTCTCGAATAGCCGCAACAGAAAAGAATAAACCATACTGTCGTGGTTTTGTCACGGCAGATGTCCTCATGAAAGGACTTAGTCGTGGAGCCATCACGACGGGTTAGCTTGAAGGGGTTAAAGCGGACACAGGGACGCAAGAGAGTTTATACTAGTTCGGACCCTTTGATGAAGGTAAAAGCCTACGTCTAGTTGTGGTGGAATTGATGGGGTTTCGATGACTAGGGAGCAAACAAGCTTCGCCTAAGTCTCGAGTTGTTGTCTGTCCTTGAACCGCCGCCAGGTCGTCCCCTTATATACATGGGTGACGCCCATCGGTTTACAGAGTCCCAACACCGGCTCATAGATGTGTCCGGTTTGGTCTCTACTTATTCCTAACTTACAATACAAGTTACATACCGATGCCGGTTTACGGCTACAGGGCTTAAACCGATTATGGGTCTTGAGCCCTTATCTACCTTCATGGGCTTTAACATACTTAGCTACTGATGAAGTTAACCCGGCCCAGATAGGTCGGTTTACGCCCAGTAGTAATATCCCCAACATTAGGCCCCAGATTGATTTGAACAGGTTCATGTCAATCCTTAGCAAAAATTTCATTGTCGACATCTTCTTGTAGTTTGGTGAACCGCCGTGATGTCATCTTCTCTGATTGCTGTAAACCGGCGTGACGTCATCTGTCATAAAGAAACTATCCATGATACCTTCTTCTTTAATAGATCTGCGATAATCGAGGCGACAGCTCCGTTCCCAAACTCGCGGCCCCTTGATTCTCGCACCTGACACATGCCCCTTGCTTTATGAATAGGACCGAAGGGTCATTTCTTTTTCCCCTTCGTGCCCTTCTGCTTCGTCTTCCTTGCGTCGCCCAGCTTCGGAGCTCCGCCACCGCCGTCAACTTATGCACCAACTTTGGCCATTGCATCACCCTGATCGTTCTAGAGCCCCGCGGCGATCTTCCGCGTCTTCCTTAGCTCTGGTAAGTCTTCTATCTTTTCCATTACATATCTGTTCTAGGGTTTCCATGTTCTATAGCGTTCATCGCTTGCTTCTTGTTCATATGATAGACCTTTAGACGAGTCTGTGAATCTTCGCTCTGTGTAGCAGTAGTTTTATCCTCTATTTTCACTTCCGCATGTCAAGACCATAGATCTCATCCGTACTTTCGCTCATTGATTCGGCACAGCTCCTTTTGGGCCTTGAATATTTATCTCTTTTATGAACACGTTCCAGATCCAAAACTGTGATGTAATCTTGTGAAACCTGTTTTTGCATACCTACTCATCTGCAATCTTGACTTTTCAATGTTTTAGACCAGGCGGTTTAACTTTGTAGAAAAATTGACAAACTGGTATATACCATTAGTCCCCTTGTTGAACCGCTAGAATTCCTTAGCTAGGCATTGCCGCTTTGTAGAACTCCGGTTTATAAATAACTGCCTCCGGTTTAGCAACGTATGCATTAGTGTTTATTTTCCCAACATATTCTTGAACCGGTAATTACTGCCTTGTAGATTGCACCATGGCCAAACAAGTGTACGAGTGCAACTAGGTTCCCTCTCGCGTGACCGAGACTCAACTGAATAATTTAGTCAAAACTGGCGCTTTAAGCAGACAGGATATCATTCACTGGAGGGTCCCTGGCCCAGAATGTCCTCCCACACCTCAAGAGGGAGAAGTTGTTGTTTTTGCTGATCATCTAGCTCGGGGCTTCAATCCTCCCGGTTCAAAATTTTACCGGGATGGCTTAGCCAATTTCCAACTCCGTCCGCAAGATACTGGCCCAAACTCCGTAACCAACATCTGTCACTTTCAAGTGCTCTGTGAGGTGTTCTTTCAAGAAGAGCCCACAGTTAAATTATTCAGAGATTGCTTCCATCTAAACCGCCGCACTGAATTTACTGACGGTCCCAATACAGAGTTAGGCAGTATGGCAATTCAAGAGGAAAGAGGTCACTTACCCTCACGCCAAACTGCACAGCCATCCCAAAGAGTGGAATCAAACATGGTTTTACTGCAAAGATACCTCTCCTTCTGATGAAAATCCTTTGCCGGGTTACCGTCCGGAGCGGCTAAGCAGCACGCATCCCTTTCCCCAGAGGCTGACTAGTAAGGAGAGAAGCAAATATGCTCCTCAATTATCCAAACTCAGTGCCTTCATGGCTAACGGGTTGACAGGGGTTGACCTTGCTCGCTGCTGGATATCTTGGAGCATACTGCCCTTAAGCCAGCGCCCCGGTTTGATGTGCGAATACACAGGAAGTGTAAAAGACCCTCTACGGCATATTGATATCCAGCTGACAGATGACGAAGTTATTGAGGCTGTGAAGAAGATACTAAATGAACCGGAAGCTTCTTGCGCTCAAACCGGCCTGCGTCCCTTCTGCGCCACTAACAAACCGCCAGCTGTAAGACTTGTATTTTATACTTTTTATTGAATCTGCCTTTGTTCGAAATATCCTTTTGACAATGTTAATATCATTCAAAACAGGGCGATGATCCGTTTTGGAGCAAGAAGCCTCCACAAGAGAAACCGGAGAGGCCAACCCGGCCCAAGACCAGAGTTTTCAAAAGACCGGCTAATAAGAAAAGAACCACTGCGTCCTCTGATCCACCAGCTGATGATGATGTGGGTAATTCGGACCTTGAGGTAGAGCTTGACTCACTTGGTTTATTTTTCACACGCCTTATTGATAATGATCATTGCCAGGACGACGCTGAAGTCAGTCATGCTGATGCCGTAGAGGTAATCGTTCTTTCTTCTGATTCAAACCCTTTGCCCTCACTAAAAATCCATCGGGCAAACCGGAAAGTTAAATTTTCTCATCCTCTTGCTTATTTGGACCCAAACTTTCTTATGAAGACACAACAGCATGAAGCTCGCCACACAACCCGGCACAATGGCCAGGTAGTTACCTCCGCCAGTTTACCGAACAGTCCGGTTCAGAAACGCCGTTCAGAGGTCTCTAACTCTCTTGTCAATGCTTGTCCCAAAGCGGGTTGTTTTCGTCAACCTCTTAATCCATCTGACTCCGATTATCAGTGCACTTCTCATTCGTCTTCCGGCGAGTCATCAGCTACTCAGCTTCTACCACTCAAAACGGTGCTTGGGTGAGTCATATTCCTTATAATGTTTTTGATATATTATTTTCAATGTTCGCTGGACTGATCCGTCTTCTTCCTTTCAGGGCCAAGCCTAGGCCAAGCAAGAAGGCTCGCCTGGACAAAGCGGCAGAAGAAAATGTCGCTCCTGAACTGGACAAAATACCAGATCCCGAAGAACCCGTCCGTGATGATGTGCTGAACGACCCACCATCGCAAGACCATGCTGTTGTTGCTGAAGAGGCACATGTTGATACTACAGGCCCTATTGATCAGCCCACAAGCCCTGTCCGGATTGACAGAACAATTAGCCCGTCAAAGCAAGCTGATAAACCGGCGACTCCAGTACGAACGGTGAAGCAAAAGATGATGATGTTGTTATCACTGGCATTGGTCGTACCGAGCCAAGCAATCCTGTCGCTTTATCCAAACACATTGCCAAAGATGAGAATACTGCAAATGGCAAGGGAAAATGGAATGCCGATTTGGCCACTTACGTCACTCTGAACGCCCAAGATCTCCATTCCGGCTATCTGAACCGGCTATACACCAGTGTGACTATGAAGCCGGTCTGGTTAATATGATGAAGGACAAATATGAGGTAATTTCCATATGCTTTTCTGCTTGTCTATTTCAATCTGTCAACTCCAATAGCCCCCAAGTGACGGTTTAAGATTTGAACTTAAACCGGTACTTTCCAATGTGAACTCCAATATATCTGAATTTTGCTGATGTAGCCCCCAAGGGCCGGTTCAACTTAATGTAGTTAAACCGAGACTTTAGGTAATAAAAATTGCAGCATCAGTAGTTATTGAGAAAATAGCCATTAGCCCCCAAGTGCCAAGTTGAATACTTGTATTGAGCTTGGGATTTTGCAAAAAATTGTAGGATGAGGAGCAAATATGCATTAGCCCCCAAGTGTCAAGTTGAATACTTGTATTGAGCTTGGGACTTTGCAAAAAATTGTAGGATGAAGAGCAAATATGAATTAGCCCCCAAGTACCAAGGGCATAACTTGTTATGCGGTTGGTACTTCTTGTACCTTCATCTGAATCATATCATTGTCTGTATACAGGCTGAGCTGAGCAAAAGAGAAAGCCAATTCGCCAACCTGCAAGAAAATCTGAAGTCCCAACAAGCTGAAACCTCTAAGGCAAAAGAGGAATTAACCAGCGCTTTGAGCATCACGGAAAAGCTTAAGGAGGGCTACAACAAAGAGCGGGCGGATTGGGCCACTAAAAAAGCCGCTTTAACTCAACAAGCAGAGAAGGCCGAGGCTGCGCTCAAACCGGTGGTGGATGAATTGACCAGTGTAAAGCGGCAAGTGCATGCCATGACCGTTGCTGTCTTTGGTAAGCTTTCTTGTTTTCTGAAGTAACGAGGCCTTCTCATGATATTTCCGGTTTATTAATCCTGTGAATGATACAGGGACACACATTGGTCACTTGGGATCAGATGTGCGGAAGAAATTGAAAGCCGCCTATACATTGATAGAGCAATTGTATACTGGTGCACAGCGGATCATCTGTACTGCCTCCCACAACAACCCGGCGCCCACCTTGATTCAAGACACTATTAAAAGGTTGTCTATGCTTCCTGCCGGGTTGAAGAGCTGAAGAAATTTGCTGCTCGAACCGGTGCTATCAATGCCTTAATCCAGGCAAAAGCGTGGGTGCCGGATTTTGATCCTATTGAAGCGGCCCAGGACTACCCCAGCTTGAAGGAAGACGGGACAGAGTTCAGTGAAGAGGATCTCCGAGCTATAAACCGGAAAGTGCGCCCTCTGGCTTGTCAATTGGTTGAAGAGGCAGATTTGTCTCACTATCATGCTCAATATGATGATCAAAACAAACGAGTGGCTGCACCAATTCCTGAAGCGGAGAACCTTATACCTCCAATCTGTAAGCATGCTTATGCTCCTGATATTGAACCGTCATTGTTGATCCATGAGGAAGCTGTCTTTCAAGCATTAACTGGAATCGACTGGATAACTGTTGATTTCCAGCCGCTGGGTAGGGAAGCAAAGGTTGAAGCGGCGCGAGATGACCCGCAACCATCAGGCCAAGCTGGTGACCAAGCATGAACCAGAAGCCGGTTTAAATTACTGCTCTTTTGTGTTACGCAGAAAAACAATGATCTTATCTGGGCACCGCGTTGCCTTGTAATAGGCTAGCCGATACACTTGGTTTTGATATGCCTTCGTGCATAGTCATTGCAACTTATGCTTCGTTTGAACCATCAATCTTAAACTATTTTCTGCAGCCAAGAAGCTTAAAGCACCGCCGCGGTGGTACCACCAGGCGGGTCATAATATCTATGTATATGAAATCGAAGATAATATCTTAGACTTACACATATGATCAAATATTGAGATATATAATACCTGCCGTCGTAGGGCACGAAGTTGGCTGGGCCAATCTTGAAGCGGAGTTTTAAGAAACCCACGCTGTTGGAGGAGAAAACAGCTCCTGTGTATATAAGGTCGGTTTACAATGTAAACTGTTCCGGGTTATGATAAACACCGGTGTTACTCCATAATAGGATGTTAACAAAATAAACCAAACCGGGCAAATAGTCTCCGGATTAAGAGTTGACCGTGTTCCGTCAATTAACAGTCGAACCGGTTTAATAATTGTCGGTGTAAAAAACACAACAAAAGAAATATTTATCAAAAGAGAAGCGAAATTCAAGCAAAGGCAAAGATAAAACCATTTGCAAAAAGAGGCTGTTGAGCCGATCAAGTGGCATTACCATGGTCAGACACGACCAAGCCCCCAATAGGCGTAGCTATGGTTCAAGTCAGCCAGGTCCCCAAATGATGCATTGGCATTGTGCCGATCAAGAGGTGTAGCGATGGTTCGGGTTTGACCAAAGCCCCCAAGTGATTCTGTGGCCTTAGGCCGATCAAGAGGCGTGACTGGTTCAGACGTGGCCAAGTCCCCAAGTGATCTTGTGGCTTTCGCCTATCAAAAGGTGTTGCATTGGTTCGGACATGACCAAGCCCCCAAGTGATATAACATGAAGCTTTGAAAAGCTAACTCAAGGGGTAAACCAGAGGCCGCTTTAAGATAGAAAACTCCGTGTAACCACACATGATGTAAAAAAGAACAGAGACCCCGCTTTAGCTGAGGCTCCGGTTTATTGTATTGATCATAATATATACATTGTCATAATATGTACATAAATAGAGCCTATGGCTCAAGTATAGTAAGGCCGAAGATGAGCTATGTTCCACGGCCTGTTGGTCTCCTCCTCTGATGTACGTGAGTCTTTATGCTCTCGAATATCGATCAGATAGTATGACCCATTGTGCAGATTCTTGCTGACCATGAAAGGTCCCTCCCAATGCAGGGATAACTTGTGCATATCAGTCTGGTCTTGGATGAGCCGAAGCACCAAATCTCCTTCTTGAAAAGTTCTGGTTCTAACTCGGCGACTGTGATAGCGACGAAGATCCTGCTGGTAAATCGCCGAGCGGGCAACTGCTATGTCACGCTCCTCGTCCAATAGGTCCAAAGCATCTTGCCGTGCTGCCTCGTTGTCCGCTTCAACATAAGCCGCTACACGGGGTGAATCATGACGGATATCACTGGGGAGAACCGCCTCCGCTCCGTAGACCATGAAGAACGGTGTGTATCATGTCGATCTGTTGGGTGTAGTATTGATGCTCCATAATATAGATGGTAACTCTTCAACCCAACAGCCCGGCGTCCGCTGCAAAGGAACCATAAGTCGGGGTTTGATACCTCGCAAGATCTCTTGATTAGCCCTCTCTGCTTGGCCATTAGACTGTGGGTGAGCCACTGATGAAATGTCAAGCCGGATGTGCTCACGTTCACAAAACTCCTTCATAGCACCCTTGGACAAGTTGGTACCATTATCAGTAATGATGTTGTGTGGAAAGCCAAACCGGAAAATCACTTTCTTGATGAATTAAACCATCGTGGCTGCGTCACACTTGCTAACGGGTTCTGCCTCCACCCACTTTGTAAACTTGTCAACCGCCACCAAAAGGCGGGTCTTCTTGTCCTTGGACCTTTTGAAAGGCCCAACCATATCCAGCCCCCAAGTCGCAAACGGCCAAGTAATTGGAATCATCCTCAATTCTTGAGTCGGCACATGAGCGCGTCTTGAGAACTTCTGACAGCCATCACATCGCCTAACCAGGTCCTCCGCATCAGCATGAGCAGTCAACCAATAGAAGCCCTGACGAAATGCTTTGGCCACCAAAGACTTTGAACCGGCGTGGTGACCACAATTCCCTTCGTGGATTTCACGCAAGATTTCACAGCCTTCCTCAGGAGACACACAGCGTTGAAACGCCCCTGACACACTGCAATGATGCAACTCGCCATTGACAATAGTCATGGACTTGGATCGCCGGACTATCTGCCTGGCCAGAGTCTCATCCTCCGATAACTCGCCCCGGTTCATGTACGCAAGATAAGGAACCGTCCAATCCGGAATGACATGAAGAGCCGCCACCAATTGAGCCCCCGGATCAGGAATAGCCAAATCCTCTTCACCAGGGAGCTTGACAGACGGGTTATGCAGAACATCCAAGAAGACATTAGGCGGGACCAGTTTACGTTGAGAGCCCAACCGGCTTAAAGCGTCCGCCGCTTCATTCTTCCGTCGGTCCACGTGATCCACCTGATAACCCTTAAAGTGACCCGCAACAATATCCACCTCACGACGATATGCTGCCATGAGTGGGTCCTTGGAATCCCAAGTGCCAGACACCTGTTGAGCCACCAGATCCGAGTCACCAAAGCACTTAACCTGGCTCAGATTCATCTCCTTAGCCATCCGGAGACCATGGAGTAAAGCTTCGTACTCAGCTGCATTGTTAGTACAAGGGAACATTAAGCGGAGAACATAACAGAACTTATCACCTCGTGGGGAAGTTAACACGACTCCAGCCCCCGAGCCCTCCAATTGCCTGGACCCATCAAAATGAATAGTCCAATAGGTGTGATTCGTCTTTTCTTCAGGTGCTTGTAGTTCCGTCCAATCATTGATGAAATCCACAAGTGCTTGAGATTTGACCGCCATCCGAGGCACATATTTCAATCCGTGCGGCCCAAGCTCTATAGCCCACTTGGCAATCCGGCCAGTTGCTTCCCTATTCTGGATTATATCTCCCAAAGGAGCAGAACTGACCACTGTGATGGGGTGTCCCTGGAAGTATTGCTTAAGCTTCCGGCTTGCCATAAAAACTCCATATACCAGCTTCTGCCAATTCGGGTACCTTTGCTTGGACTCAATAAGCACCTTGCTGATATAGTAAACCGGACGCTGAACCGGATATTCCTTACCTGCCTCTTTGCGCTCCGCCACAATAGCTACGCTGACTGCACGAGCATTAGCTGCCACATATAGTAGCAACGGTTCCTTGTCAATTGGAGCAGCAAGAACAGGCGGATTGGCTAGCTGCCGCTTTAAATCCTCAAACGCTTTATCAGCAGCAGAACTCCAGACAAATTGATCCGTCTTCTTCAGCATCTGATACAAAGGGATCGCCTTCTCACCAAGGCGGCTGATAAAATGGCTCAACGCGGCAATCCGGCCTGCCAAGCGTTGAACGTCATTGATACACTTCAGTTTAGCCAGGGAGGTGATAGTGTGATCTTCTCCGGATTAGCCTCAATTCCCCTGTTGGACACCAGAAAACCCAATAACTTGCCTGCCGGTACACCAAAAACACACTTGGCCGGGTTGAGCATCATCTTGTATGTCCATAGGTTATCAAAGGTTTCCTTCAAATCATCAACCAGAGTCTCCTTCTCCCTTGACTTAACCACAATATCATCCACATAGGCATGTACATTACGGCCGATTTGCTTATGAAGGAAATTCTGTACACACCGTTGATAAGTTGCCTGGGCACTCTTGAGCCCAAAGGGCATAGATACATAGCAGAAGGCTCCAAATGGAGTTATGAACGTCATCTTCTCCTAGTCCTTAACTGCCATCTTGATCTGATGATAACCAGAATATGCATCCAGAAAACTCAAACGCTCACAACCCACCGTAGCATCAATAATTTGATCAATACGGGGGAGGGCAAAAGGATCTGCTGGACAAGCCTTGTTGAGGTCTGTGTAATCCACACACATGCGCCAGGTGCCGTTTTTTGTAAGGACCAGCACCGGATTAGCCAGCCATTCAGGATGGAAAACTTTGACGATAAAGCCAGCCGCTAGGAGCATGGCCACCTCCTCTCCAATAGCTTTGCGTCTTTCTTCGTTAAACCGGCGGAGAAACTGTTTCATCGGTTTGTACTTAGGATCAACATTAAGAGTGTGCTTAGCGAGTTTCCTCGGTACACCTGGCATGTCAGAAGGCTTCCATGCAAAAATGTCCCGATTCTCACGGATGAACTCGATGAGCGCGCTTTCCTATTTCGGATCCAAGTTTGCACTGATGCTGAACTGCTTGGACAAATCGCCGAGGACGAAGTCAACAAGCTTAGTCTCAGTAGCCGATTTGAACTTTAGGGCCGGATCATGCTCCGTAGTTGGCTTCTTCAACGGAGTCATGTCTGCCGGATCAACATTGTCCTTGTAGTATTTCAGCTCCTCTGTGGCGCAAACCGACTCTGCATAAGCCGCATCACCCTCTTCACACTCCAAAGCAATCTTGCGGCTTCCATGACAGTTATTGTTCCCTTGTGACCCGGCATCTTGAGCTGCAAATAAACATAACAGGGTCGTGCCATAAATTTGGCATAAGTCGGCCGCCCAAACAGGGCGTGATATGGACTCTGGATCTTCACCACCTCAAAAGTCAATGTCTCCAACCTGGAATCATGATCATCTCCAAAGCCCACTTCCAGAGCTATCTTGCCAACAGGATATGCTGACTTACCAGGTACCACACCATGGAATACCGTATTGGACGGTTTAAGATTGTTATCTGTTAGTCCCATACGGCGGAAGGTCTCATAGTATAGGATATTAATGCTGCTCCCTCCATCCATGAGCACCTTGGTGAATTTATAACCTCCCACCTGAGGTGCCACCACCAATGCTAGCTGACCCGGATTGTCAACCCGGGGAGGGTGATCCTCTCTGCTCCATACGATTGGCTGTTCAGACCAGCGCAAATAACGGGGCACGACTGGTTCAACAGAGTTTACCGCCCACTTATGAAGCTTCCGGTCTCGCTTGTCCAAGCTAGTAGTGAAGACATGATATTGCCCACTATTCAACTGCTTCGGGTTGCTCTGATAACCCGACTGCTGCTGCTGCTGGTTGTGACCACCCTGGCTACTCTGATTACTTTGATTGTTATGTCCGCCTTGATTACCATTGAAGCCTGAACCAGAATTTCCTCCACCGTAACCCGGCCCATGGGATCCGGATCCTGAGCCACCACCTGATCCGTGATCATACCGGAAAGCATTAGAATTCTTGAACTCCTGCATAATGTAGCAATCCTTCCAAAGGTGGTTGGCTGGCATCTCCTTCGTCCTGTGGTTTGGACAGGGCTGGTTTAACAGATAAGTCAGGCGGTCCGGGTTAGGATTAGGTGCTCCACTGTGATTCGGTGGTTTGCCCTTTCGTCGCTAGCCCTTGTCCTGCGCGTTGGTATTAGCCATAAAGTCCATGCTGCTATCCGCTTTACGCTTGCCTCCGTTTCCATGACCCGCCGTGTTGTGTTGCTGCCCTTTGGAGTTGCCGCTCTTCTTTCCCTTCCCTGCCTTGTCATCATCAGACTCGGGATCCTTGGTACTATCAGAATCAGCATACTTCACTAATGCAGCCATGAGAGTCCCCATGTCGTTGCAATGGCGCTTCAACCGTCCCAACTTCAACTTTAGAGGCTCAAACCGGCAGTTGCCTTCCAAGGTTATAACCGCGGTATCGGCGTTGATACGGTCTGACGAATGCAAAAAATTTGAGACCCGGCGCACCCAACGGGTCATCGATTCTCCTTCCTCCTGGACACAGGCCGCTAAGTCCACTATCGACATAGGCTGTTTACATGTATCCTTGAAATTCTGGATAAACCGGGCTCGCAATTGGGCCCATGAACTGATAGAGTTGGCCGGTAAACTTTTTAACCAAGTACGGATCGTCCCTTCGAGCATCATGGTGAAGTACTTTGCACACGCCGCATCATCCACATCAAGCATCTCCATTGCCATCTCATAACTCTCCACCCATGTTTCTGGAGACAAATCGGCAGTGTAATTTGGCACCTTGCGCGGGCCCTTGAAATCCTTGGGTCGGCGCACATTGCGTAAAGCGGGAACAAGACAGGGCACCCCCAAAGAACTAGAAGTAACTACTGGCTCGACCGAGGTGGTTGGACGAACCGGCGTAAGCTGACGAGCCTCATACTGCGCCGCCAACTCGGCCTCCCTGCGTGCTCTGGCCCGGTCCACCACTTCCTGAGCATCACCAACACCACCTGCCGGGTTGTTACCACGGGGCGCTTCACGGTTTCGTGCATTACTTGACACGGCCAGTTCATCCATACGCCTGCTATAGCTCCGGCTTGGACGAGGGGTGGAGTGAATTCGGTCACGGTTTTATGAGTATGCTTCCTGTTGGATCAAAGCTGTCCGAAGGAGCTCCTTAACCCGGCGCGTTTCCACCGCCTGCGGGGAATCACCTTCAATTGGGATGGCCTCCAATCGTGAAGCGGCAGCAACAAGGTTGTCCATCGGATTGGAATAATGACCTGGAGGTGTCGGGATAGCCTGAGGTACGCTAGTGTTCTGACGAGGCGGATCCATCAAGCGAGGCTGAACCGGCGCGCCCGTCCCTGGTGCTTCCGCCCGGTTTACCACCGGCGGGTTACTGGTTCCCGCTCCTGGGGTGTTAAAGAGATCTCTGGCTTCGAAAACCGGAGGCAAACGAGATCGATGTTTCCTCTTCAGAACTTCATGCGACGCGTTCTGGTCCAACATGAGCCGATAAGCTTGTGCGTCCAAAGCGGCCCGCTCTGCAGTCATCCTGGCATTCTCAGCTGCTAGGTCGGCCTTGGCCTAAGTAATCTGGTCCCTCACCTTTGCAATTTCTGCGTTGTGGGCGTCCTGGTCTGCCGAGTTAGCCTCTGCCATAAGCGTAGCCAACGCTTCAAACAGATCAGATAAAACTTGAGCCGGCGGGCGCACAGGGCCTCCTGCCCCAGCAGCCGTCGCCGCTACTGACCCAGAGATCATTGCTGCTGCGGTCAAAGAGTGAATCGCCGCTTGTGTACCGGCCATGAATATTCCAACCCGGTTGGGCAGATCAGAGGGGTCCGGAATACTGTCGCCATCGGAACAGCCCCCATCCGGCCGTCTTGTAGCTGATACAACGATTCGGTTTCTCCGGTTGATGACTCCTCGCCGGAATAAACGACGGTCTTGCCACCAGATTTCGATCCATCCGCATATTCTCCTCCATGGATGACTCCGACGAAGGCACGCTTCATGGCCGGTTTAGCCTGGGCAGATCGTGCACGCTGAGCCGTCTCGACAAGGTCAGTGCAGATGTCCGGCTCAGGCCCGGTTCACCGATCTTGCCAATGAAGACATGTATGCCACCAAAGAGGACCCGGTACCCGTACTCAATCGAGTCGGCCTCGGGGCCCCATCCTGCATCGTCGATGTAGAGCTTGCCGCGATGACTCCTGGTCATCCGGCCCACAGCATAGCCCTTGAGTCCTTCGAAATTGCCCTCCAAGAACTTGAAACCATCGTGTGATAGCCCCACGGTGGGCGCCAACTGTTGTGGTTTTGTCACGGCAGATGTCCTCGTGAAAGGACTTAGTCGTGGAGCCATCGCGACGGGTTAGCTTGAAGGGGTTAAAGCGGACACAGGGACACAAGAGAGTTTATACTAGTTCGGCCCCTTCGATGAAGGTAAAAGCCTACATCTAGTTGTGATGGAATTGATGGGGTTTCGATGACTAGGGAGCAAACAAGCTTCGCCTAAGTCTCGAGTTGTTGTTTGTCCTTGAACCGCCGCCGGGTCGTCCCCTTATATACATGGGTGACGCCCGTCGGTTTACAGAGTCCCAACCCCGGCTCATAGATGTGTCTGGTTTGGTCTCTACTTATTCCTAACTTACAATACAAGTTACATACCGATGCCGGTTTACGGCTACAGGGCTTAAACCGATTATGGGTGTTGAGCCCTTATCTACCTTCATGGGCTTTAACATACTTAGCTACAGATGAAGTTAACCCGGCCCAGATAGGCCGGTTTACGCCCAGTAGTAATATCCCCAACACATACCATACTCAAGTTGACCGGTGCAAAGCTCGTTATAAAACAGAAACTTCAAAGGCCATATATTAGGTAATATGCTGATAGGATTTAGAAAACAATGGCTGGGAAAACAAAAATATTTCGTAGTACAGAACAAGCCAACAAAAACATTTCAACACTAAAGTAAAACTGCAGCAAGCACAATGGTTACACTCCACTGTTTAGATACCTAATTGCTAATTTAGGTTATTCGGCTGATGGAACTAAACAATATATAAAGAATTTATTTTCAAGTACTCCCTCTGTAAACGGTCCAGTCCTATGAGGACATTACACATCAGTCAGAGTTCCATGGAGACGGTCTCCTTTCCTATACCTAACCTATGTATATATGCCTCCATGGAGATGGACGAAGACGACACGACCCACATCACGACAACACAGTTCTAGTTTCCTTGGTCCATCCCCTTGCTTCTCTTCAGGTCTCTACCTTGGTGTTGTCATGCTACTCCTGCATTCCAATCTAACATTTAGCTAATATAAACTCACTGCTCTCTGTACAACAGAGCAGTAATAGGGTACAGAAGAAAAACTGGAACTTCACTTACCCACTGAAGTGTGTAAAGCCCAGCTCTGAATTTTCGGTTGCACCGCTCATCATCATCCATCTCAGAGAATAGGCAAAATCTGCAACGATATGAATGGCCTTAGAACTAACTGTTGCGAGAATAAAGGATGTACATCTACAACTACAGCAGAATTAACTGTTACGGATTTTTTTGCAGGAGTGAACACGAGCTTTGTAGTTCTATGTTTATTTTATGGAGTAGTACTGGCATTATTAAAAACAATCCTGTTGGTATTATCATATTTCGGGTCTTCAAGAAACACATCTCTTCTGTGCTAGATCTAGATACGCCCCGAGCACAGTATAAGTTATTTGAAATCGTGGAAAAGCAACCTGAAAATTGTCTGAAGGCATGAAGACCAGAATTCAGAGTAAACGATTGTAAAATACCAAGAAGCACTTCATGGAATATATTTGATTACTCAGCATTAAACAACCAAACAAGAGTAGTAAAAAATGACCGAAGGATGATTTTAGCAGGCATTTTATGAAAATAATCTAGCCTCATTGTACTGAACACTGAAATGAATCATCAACTAAGAATTTTAAATTTCTGTTGAATTCCTATTGGGATTCAAATTTAGGGCAAAAGAAACCTTGCATTGTTCATCGAAGGGTAAAATTCTCAGGGCGTCTTGATTCTGGACCATTCAAATATCATGGAGGTTATACCATATCCATTCAGTAAAATCTATAACAAAAGAAATGTACACATACATATCAGGATGAAATTCCACATATAGATCATGCTAACTAAGGCAACAAATAATATTTCAGGCTACTACCGTGTATGCTTTAATCATAGTATTTTTCACTGCAAATAATATTTGCTCTTTGTCAAAACATACGGGAATGTAAGGAAAAAGTCATACACAAGGGGAAGAGAAATGCGTCATGTAACATTCTTCAAGCCAAATAAACATTTGTAGAATCCTACAGGAGAGACTCACCATAAAATTGGTTCCATTCTTTGAATAACCACTTCATGCAAAATCCCTTACAATATATTCAGACCAATCCATCAACCAAAAAATTGTAGTGTTCTTCACCACTGGACTCTGATTCAAGAACTGAAGGGTATGTCAATTGCATATACTATCTTGCATGTTTTCACCTGTCTTTTCCCCTCCAAATGATAATTTTCTCCTTGCCAAAAGACACGAGAATGCAAGCAAAAAGGTCCTGCAGAAATAAGGTGAGAGAAATGCATCCTGTTACAGCCTTACATGTGAAGCGAAATAAGCATTTTGTAGAAAGCATATATGGTAAACTACAATCTTTAGATAATCACATTGGGCAATCCTTTACAATCAATTCAACCGACTAATCGGTCAATTCGACACCAGACAGTAAAGATAAACACAAGTTACTAAAAACTTTTGAACCATAGATGCCTTGTACTTAATCCATATAATGAGACCCACGAGGTAATGCAGAATAAAAATAGTAGCTCTATATCTTAACCAAACCACATTGCAAATATTTTCCACAAATATCACAGTGAGCAGGATAAGAACAACATGATAAAAACAGCAGCTCTGCATCTTAATCGGCAGTTCATCCCTACCTCGACTCCCTGTCCGCCGCCACCTCCTCTTGGATCTCATCGCCAGTAGCACACCGCAGTCGGCCAGCCAGCAATCAACACCAAACGCACGTTGGCGCCAAACAACGAGCTCCATGCCTTCGTCCCGCCCGTCTTCCCCAGTACTTTTTTTGCTGGTGTTCCCCAATCCTTCTTGATCATCCTCCTTGTTGCCAGAACCACCAGCAGCTCCTTGATCCTGCTGCTATGGTCCACGCTCGATCTACTCCTCGTGGTGCATGACGCCCTTATCCATGAGACAAAGGGGAAAATAAGAGAGAGGGCAGAGATAGAGTGGGGAGGAGATAGAGGCAAACCTGAACCACCTCGAATTCCCTGCTCTTGATGCTCCGTCCAGCGAGCCTTCTTCCATGGCCAACCCCGCCAGCATTCGCGCCTGCACGACCTCCTTGCTCCTGTTGTTCCGGCTGACGAGCCTCCCTCCACGCAAATCCTGCCCGCATTTGCCGCTGCACCAACCCTCGCTACTTTCCCTCGCAGGCCCGGACCTTCTTCCCAGCCCCGACCCGGGCGTCGCAAGGGGGGCAAGCGACGGGTGCGGCGGCTGTGGGAAGGGGAGGGGGAGGAGGAGGGAGGAGTGGATGGCTGCATCGGGGGCTAGGGTTGGTGCGGCTATGCCCAATCGGCTGGAAGGAGGAACACGGGGCGCGCAAGGAGAGGGTCCGATCTGGATCGACGGCGACATGGAAGAGGACCGGAGGAGGCAAGCAGAGGAGAAGGCCGGCGGTGGGATCGACGACGACATGGTAGAGGAAAGGAGGAGGCGAGTGGAGAGACAAGGCCGGTGGCTACGGGCTAGGAGAGGATCATGGGGAACTAGGGATCGAGGGAGGGGTGCGGCAGCTCGTGGGGATCGAGGGGAAGGAGAAAGATGGCTAGGGTTCGTTTGGCGGCTGGGGTGGGAGTGGGGTGAGACACAGGTGATTGGGTGCGGGCGCGCAAAGCTGATTGGGCAAAACCAGTTGCACCTCAAAACTGGTAACCCAGCCAACCAGCGTGCGACGTGAGCCTATAAGTCATTGGGCAATGAAAACGACTGCTAGGTGAAAACTGAGTTTAACTGTTGAAAAGATCAGCGGTCCAGACGGACAAAAAAAGCAGATCCGACGGCCAACGAAGGACCAATCGGAGGAGCCTTCTGGAGGTGAGTTGGCTAGCCTCATTATTGTTTTAAATACATCTGCCTATGAAAAGAGCAAAATAATGTATAGCAGAAAAGTGAATGCTCGGTAGCTTGTGTTATATCTCTAGATTCCCCCACGGTTATACCAGCAAGAAAGTTTCTAAATTCAAATTTACGGGGATCACTAACACTACCCAATTGTGGAAAGTTTGCAAGCATAAGTAAAATCCTCTAAGTCCATGGTATAAGATTTTTCATAAAGATCAAACATGACAGTTGGTGAATTATGTGAAGATGAAAATTCAAACCTCCTCACAAATGAGCTAGTGAGTTGATGGTACTGGGGGCATTTGTCTGCCTCAAAGCTCACAAGATCAGCGTTACGCAAATATGCGTTAAATTTTTCTTTGATTCCCGCTCGATCCATAAAATTTTCCGAAGGCCATTCACAGGGCCGCACTGGAGCGTCCCTTAGTGGCTCCTCATTAGCATCAAGCATTGCAAGCCTGGGTCCTTGCTTCCTTGAAGAACCTCCTTGGAACATTTTCCTAAACATATTTCTTTCTCTGAAAAATTTCTGAAATTTTTAATAACTTCAAACAAAAGTGAACTAACCTTAACAAAATTGATAACAACTATTCCTACAAGTGCCTAGAGCCTATATAAAGCATTAGAACTACTTGGAACCATATAAATTTGACATGCAAGCTCAAGAACATGGTCACCTAGGCAGCACAAATTTGCAATGAATAAAGCACTAGAACAAAAACTAATTGGACCAATGGAGGAGTCACATACCAAGGAACAATCTCCCCAAGCAGTTTTCTGAGAGATGCTTTGAGCAAGGAGATCAAAAATCGCAGCAAAATGAGCTAGAACTTGTGCTTGAGATGAATATTGGTGTTTGTGGGAGGAAGAAGGAGTGTATGGGTGCAGGAATAAGTGGAGGAGGGCCACCGTGGGCCCATGAGGCAGAGGGGCGTGCCCTGGGGGGTAGGGCGCGCCCTCCACCCTCGTGGCTAGGTGGCAGCTCCCCCCGCTGTGTTTTCAGTACTAGAAATTCTCAAATATAATAGAAAAAATCATAGTTCATTTTCAGGGCATTTGGAGAACTTTTATTTTCGGGGTATTTTTATATTGCACGGATAAATCAGGAAACAGACAGAAAAATACTATTTTTACTTTATTTCAACTAAATAACAGAAAGTATAAAGAGGGTACAAAAGGTTGTGCCTTCTAGTTTCATCCATCTCATGCTCATCAAAAAGAATCCACTAACAAGGTTGATCAAGTCTTGTTAACAAACTCATTCTGAATAACATGGAACCGGAGAAATTTCGAATAACACTATGTTACCTCAACGGGGATATGCACATCCCCTATAATAAGAATATCATATTTCTTCTTGACAGTAGGAAGGGGAAATTCAAAACCTCCAAATATAATCGATGGAACTTTTCCAATAGAATTGATACTATGAACTTGAGGTTGTTTCCTCGGAAAGTGTACCGTATGCTCATTACTATTAACATGAAAAGTGACATTGCCTTTGTTGCAATCAATAACAGCCCCTGCAGTATTCAGAAAAGGTCTTCCAAGAATAATAGATATACTATCGTCCTCGGGAATATCAAGAATAACAAAGTCCGTTAAAATAGTAACGTTTGCAACCATAACATGCACATCCTCACAAATACCGACAGGTATAGCAGTTGATTTATCAGCCATTTGCAAAGATATTTCAGTAGGTGTCAACTTATTCAAGTCAAGTCTACGATATAGAGAGAGGGGCATAACACTAACACCGGCTCCAAGATCACATAAGGCAGTTTTAACATAGTTTCTTTTAATGGAGCATGCTATAGTAGGTACTCCTGGATCCCCTAGTTTCTTTGGTATTCCACCTTTAAAAGTATAATTAGAAAGCATGGTGGAAATTTCAGCTTCTGGTATCTTTCTTTTATTAGTGACAATAGCATAAGGATTCATTTTGAGCATATCAGTTAATCGCATACGCAAAAAAATAGGTCTAATCATTTCAGCAAAGCGCTCAAAATCCTCATCATCCTTTTTCTTGGATGGTTTGGGAGGAAAAGGCATGGGTTTCTGAACCCATGGTTCTCCTTTTTTACCTTGTTTCCTAGCAACGAAGTCTCTCTTATCATAACGTTGATTCTTTGATTGTGGTTTATCAAGATCAACAGCAGGTTCAATTTCTACATCATTATCATTACTAGGTTGAGCATCATCATGAACATCATCATTAACATTTTCACTAGGTTCATGTTCATTACCAGATTGTGTTTCAACATCAGAAATAGATATATCATTTGGATTCTCAGGTGTTTCAGCAATAGGTTCACTAGAAGTTTGCAAAGTCCTATCATTTTTCTTTTTCTTCCTTTTAGAAGAACTAGGTGCATCAATATTATTTCTCTGAGAATCTTGCTCAATTCTCTTAGGGTGGCCTTCAGGATACAAAGGTTCCTGAGTCATTCTACCAGTTCTAGTAGCCACTCTAACAGCGTAATCATTTTTCTTACTATTCATTTCATTGAGCAAATCATTTTGAGCTTTAAGTACTTGTTCTAGTTGAGTGGTAACCATAGAAGCATGTTTGCTAACTAGTTTAAGTTCACTTCTAACATTAGCCATATAATCACCCAAGTGTCTAAGCATATAGGAATTTTGTTTTAATTGTCTACCAAAATAAGCATTGAAATCTTCTTGTTTAACAATTTATCAAACTCATCCAAGCATTGGCTAGTAATTTTAGTAGGAGGGATTTCAGCTCTATCATATCTATAGAGAGAATTTACCTTTACTACCTGTGTCGGGTTATCAAGACCTCGAGGTTCTTCAATAGGTAATGGATTAAGATCATATGTTTCTTCAACAGGCGGTAAATTAAGACCATGTATTTCTTCAATAGGAGGTAAATTCTTAACATCTTCAGTTTTAATACCTTTTTCTTTCATAGATTTCTTTGCCTCTTGCATATCTTCAGGACTGAGAAATAGAACACCTCTCTTCATCGGAGTTGGTTTAGGAATAGGCTCAGGAATTGGCTCCGGAAGTGTCCAATTATTTTCATTTGCCAACATATTATTCAATAAAATTTCAGCTTCATCCGGTGTTCTTTCCCTGAAAACAGAACCAGCACAACTATCCAGGTAATCTCTGAAAGCATCGGTTAGTCCATTATTAAAGATATCAAGTATTTCATTTTCTTAAGAGGATGATCAGGCAAAGCATTAAGTAACTTGAGAAGCCTCCCCCAAGCTTGTGGGAGACTCTCTTCTTCAATTTGCACAAAGTTGTATATTTCCCTCAAAGCAGCTTGTTTCTTATGAGCAGGGAAATATTTAGTAGAGAAGTAATAAATCATATCCTGGGGACTACGCACACAACCAGGATCAAGAGAATTAAACCATATCTTAGCATCACCCTTTAATGAGAACGAAAATATTTTAAGGATATAAAAGTAATGAGATCTCTCATCATTAGTGAACAGGGTGGCTATATCATTTAATTTAGTAAGATGTGCCACAACAGTTTCAGATTCATAACCATGAAAAGGATCAGAATCAACCAAAGTAATTATATCAGGATCAACAGAGAATTCATAATCCTTATCGGCAACACAAATAGGTGAAGTAGCAAAAGCAGGGTCAGGCCTAATTCTATCATTAAGAGATTGCTGATTCCATTTAACTAATAGCCTCATGAGCTCAGATCTATCTTTGCAAGCTAAAATAGCTGCAGAAGCTTCTTTATCAAAAATATAACCCTCGGGAATAACAGGCAAGTCTTCATCATCTATTTCATCAACATAATCAGTTTCAATAATTTCTTTCTCTCTAGCCCTAGCAATTTGTTCATCAAGAAATTCACTAAGGGGCACAGTAGTATCAAGCATAGAAGTAGTTTCATCATAAGTATCATGCATAGCAGAAGTGGCATCATCAATAACATGCGACATATCAGAATGAATAGCAGAAGAAGGTTTAGGAGTCGCAAGCTTACTCAAAATAGAAGGTGAATCAAGTGCAGAGCTAGATGGCAGTTCCTTACCTCCCCTCGTAGTTGAGGGATAAATTGTTGTCTTAGCGTCTTTCAAGTTCTTCATAGTGACCACCAGATATAAATCCCAAGTGACTCAAGGAATAGAGCTATGCTCCCTGGCAACAGCGCCAGAAATTTGTCTTGATAACCCACAAGTGTAGGGGATCGCAACAGCTTTCGAGGGTAGAGTATTCAACCCAAATTTATTGATTCGACACAAGGGGAGCCAAAGAATATTCTCAAGTATTAGCAGCTGAGTTGTCAATTCAACCACACCTGGATAACTTAGTATCTGCAGCAAATTGTTTAGTAGCAAAGTAATATGATAGTAGTGGTGACGGTAACAAAAGTAACAGTAGCAAAAGTAATATTTTTGGTGTTTTGTAGTGATTGTAACAGTAGCAACGGAAAAGTAAATAAGCGGGAAACAATATGTGAAAAGCTCGTAAGCATTGGATCGGTGATGGATAATTATGCCGGATGTGGTTCATCATGTAACAGTCATAACATAGGGTGACACAGAACTAGCTCCAATTCATCAATGTAATGTAGGCATGTATTCCGAATATAGTCATACATGCTTATGGAAAAGAACTTGCATGACATCTTTTGTCCTACCCTCCCGTGGCAGCGGGGTTCTAATGGAAACTAAGGGATATTAAGGCCTCCTTTTAATAGAGAACCGGAACAAAGCATTAGCACATAGTGAATACATGAACTCCTCAAACTATGGTCATCACTGGGAGTGGTCCCGATTATTGTCACTTCGGGGTTTCCGGATCATAACATATAGTAGGTGACTATAGACTTGCAAGATCGGATCAAGAACTCACATATATTCATGAAAACATAATAGGTTCAGATCTGAAATCATGGCACTCGGGCCCTAGTGTCAAGCATTAAGCATAGCAAAGTCATAGCAACATCAATCTCAGAACATAGTGGATACTAGGGATCAGACCCTAACAAAACTAACTCAATTACATGATAGATCTCATCCAACCCATCACCGTCCAGCAAGCCTACGATGGAATTACTCACGCACGGCGGTGAGCATCATGAAATTGGTGATGGAGGATGGTTGATGATGACGACGGCGACGAATCTCCCTCTCCGGAGCCCCGAACGGACTCCAGATCAGCCCTCCCGAGAGGTTTTAGGGCTTGGCGGCGGCTCCGTATCGTAAAACGCGATGATTTCTTCTCCTTGATTTTTTCTCCCCGAAAGCAAATATATAGAGTTGGAGTTGGCGTCGGAGGAGCTCCAGGGGGCCCACGAGGTAGGGGGCGCGGCCCCCACCCTCGTGGACAGGTGGTGGGCCCACTGTCCTTCATCTTTTGCAAGGATTTTTTATTATTTCTGAGAAGTTGTTCCGTGAAGTTTCAGGTCATTCCGAGAACTTTTTTTTCTGCACATAAATAACATCATGGCAATTGTACTGAAAATAGCGTCAGTCCGGGTTAGTTCCATTCAAATCATGCAAGTTAGAGTCCAAAACAAGGGCAAAAGTGTTTGGAAAAGTAGATACGATGGAGATGTATCACAGTGCGCCATGCTTTGCGGCTTAGAGTCGGGGCTCCAAAAGCGTTTTGAACGCCATGGAACATATGAGATGTTCCAAGAGCTGAAATTGGTATTTCAGGCTCATGCCCGTGTTGAGAGGTTTAAGACCTCTGACAAGATCTTTGCCTACAAGACGGGGAGAATAGCTCAGCCAGTGAGCATGTGCTCAGAATGTCTGGGTACTTCAATTGCTTGAACCAAGTGGGAGTTAATCTTCTAGATAAGAGAGTGATTGACAGAGTTCTCCAGTCACTATCACTAAGCTGCTAGAGCTTCGTGATGAACTATAACATGCAAGGGAAGTTGATCCCGGAGCTGTTCATCATGCTTAAGGCCGTAAAGGTAGAAGTCAAGAAGGAGCATCAAGTGTTGATGGTTAACAAGACCGCTGGTTTCAAAGAAGGGCAAGGGCAAGAAGGGAAACTTCATGAATGGCAAGCCAGTTGCCGCTCCAGTGAAGAAACCCAAGAACCCAAACCCGAGACGAAGTGCTTCTATTAGGGGAACGGTCACTGGAAGCAGAACTGCCTCAAATACTTGGTAAATAAGAAGGCTGTCAACTTCAACAAAACTATATTTGATATGTGTTATTGATGTGTACCTTACTAGTACTCCTAGTAGCACATGGGTATTGGATACCGGTTCAGTTGCTAATATTGGTAACTCGAAACAAAAGCTACGGAATAAACGGAGACTAGCTAAGGGCGATGTGACGATATGTGTTGGAAGTGTTTCCAAGGATGATATGATCACCATCGCACGCTCCCTCTACCTTCGGAATTAGTGTTGAACCCAGATAAATGTTGTTTGCATTGTTGTCTGCGTTGAGCATGAACATGATTAGATCATGTTTATTGCAATACGATTATTCATTTAAGTCAGAGAATAATGGTTATTCTGTTTACATGAATAATACCTTCTATGGTCATGCACCCAATGTGAATGGTTTATTGAATCTCGGTCGTAGTGATACACATGCTCATAACATTGATGCCAAAAGATGTAGAGTTGATAATGATAGTACCACTTTCTTGTGGCACTGCCGCTTAGGTCATATTGGTGTAAAGAGCATGAAGAACCTCCATGGTGATGGACTTTTTGAGTCACTTGATTTTGAATCACTTGACACATGCGAGCCATGCCTCATTGGCAAGATGACTAAACCCTGTTTTCTGGAACAATGGAACGGGCAAGTGACTTGTTGGAAATCATACATGCTGATGTGTGCGATCTGATGAGTGTTGACGCGTGCGGTGGATATCGTTATTTTCTCACCTTCACCGATGAATTGAGTAGATACTCAAGAGCCTAAGCTTGGGGATGCCCCGGGAGGCATCCCCTCTTTCGTCTTCAAAACTATCGGTATACCTTACTCGAAGCTATATTTTTATTCATCACATGATATGTGTTTTTCTTGGAGCGTACTTTCAATTTTACTTGCTGTTTGAATAAAATCATTGGATCTGAAATTTTGAATGAAAAAGAATCCTCCCATGGCTAGTTAATTATTTGACTACTCAGTGTTCTTCACTAATATCTTTTGGAGTAGTTTGTCATTTACTCATGTGTTTCACGTATATCCTATGAGTAAATGGTTGAATAAATTGAGTGTCATAAACCTGAATTTATATGTTTCATATGCTTATAACATGGGGAGTAATGACTTCAGACATAATAAGTATAGGTAGTAAACTTATTGAATGTTAGCAAACGTAGAATTGGTCACTTGAACAATTCATGAAAGAATATTGAAGGAAGAGAGGTTTCACATATAAATATACTATCTTGGACATCTTTTATGATGGGGAGCACTCATTAAAATATGACATGCTAAAGAGTTGATGTTGGACAAGGAAGACAACGTAATGGGTTATGTTTTCTTATATCTGAAATAAAGTATATTGCCATGGATCATCCAACATGTTGAGCTTGCCTTTCCCCCTAATGCTAGCCAAATTCTTTGCACCAAGTAGAGATACTACTTGTGCTTCCAAATCCCTTAAACCCAGTTTTGCCATGAGAGTCCACCATATCTACCTATGGATTGAGTAAGATCCTTCAAGTAAGTTGTTATCAGTGCAAGCAATAAAAATTGCTCTCTAAATATGTATGATTGATTGGTGTGGAGGAAATAAGATTTATACGATCTTGTGATGTGGAAGAAATAAAAGCGACGGACTGCATAATAAAGGTTCATATCACAAGGGGCAATATAAAGTGACGTTCTTTCGCATTAAGATTTTGTGTATCCAACCCTGAAAGCGCATGGCAACCTCTGCTTGCCTCTGCGAAGGGCCTATCTTTTATTATTATCTTCTACTTTATGCAAGAGTCATGGTGATCTTCGCCTTTCCTTTTTACATTTTATCCTTTGGCAAGCATAGGGTGTTGGAAAGATCATGATAGATATATCTAATTGGATGTAAGTTAGCATGAATTATTATTGTTGACATTACCCTTGAGGTAAAAGGTTGGGAGGCAACACTGTACGCCCCTATCTTTCTCTGTGTATGATTAAAACTCCATACCCATAAGTATTGTGTGAGTGTTAGCAATTGTGAAAGACTAAATGATAGTTGAGTATGTGGAGTTTGCTAAATCAAAGCTCTGACATAGACTCTTCCTAAAAATAAGATGAAATGCAATTGTTTGATGACTGAGAATACTGTTTGTTAGTTTTCAAGAAAGTTTATGATCTATACTTTAACATGTGATTAGCTTATTACTTTATCATGAGAATTTTTATTAGATGAGCTACTGTTATGACATGTAATGATGCTAGAAAAAGTGATTGGAATTATCATTGATCAAACTTATGCACTTGCTAGCATTCACACTTCATAAATTATTTCTTTTATCATTTACCTACTCGAGGACGAGCAGGAATTAAGCTTGTGGATGCGATACGTCTCCAACGTATCTATAATTTATGAAGTATTCATGCTATTATACTATCCTTCTAGGATGTTTTATATGCATTTATATGATATTTTATATGATTTTTGGAACTAACCTATTAACCCAGAGCCCAGTGCCAGTTTCTGTTTTCTCCTTGTTTTGAGTTTTGCAGAAAAGGAATACCAAATGGAGTCCAATTGACGCGCCAATTTTTGATGATTTTTTATGGACCAAAAGAAGACCACGGAGTATCAGAGTTGGGCCAGAAGAGTCCCGAGCTACCCACGAGGGTGGGGCGCCACCCCCCAGCGCGCGTGGGCCTACCTCGTGGACAGCTCGGGCACCTCCTTGACGTGAGACCGATGCCAAAAATTCCTATAAATACAGAAACCTCGGAAAATTAACCTAGATCAGGAGTTCCGCCACCGCAAGCCTCTGTAGCCACGAGAAATCAATCTAGGCCCTCTCCGGCACCCTGCCGGAGGGGGGCATCATCACCGGTGGCCATGGAGGAGTATCCCGTAGGGGCCATCATCACCATGAAGACCAAGGACCAGAGGGTGGAGGCCATGGAGGAGGAAGCACAAGGGGGAGAACCTCTCCTCCTCTCTCTTGATGGCACCGAAGTGCCATCGGGAGGGGAATCATCACCACGGTGATTGTCTTCATCAACATCACCACCATCATCACCATCCTCATCTCTTTTACGCGGTCCACTCTCTCGCACCCCGCTATAGTCCCTACTTGAACATGGTGCTTTATGCCACATATTATGATCCAATGATGTGTTGCCATCCTATGATGTTTTGAGTAGATATCTTTTGTCTTTGGATTGATTGATCCAATGATGTTGTATGTTTTACTTTGGTGCTGTCCTATGGTGCCCTCCGTGTCGCGCAAGCGTGAGGGATTCCCGCTGTAGGGTGTTGCAATACGTTCATGATTCGCTTATAGCGGGTTGCTTTAGTGACAGAAGCATAAACCCGAGTAAGAGGGATTGTTGCGTATGGGAATAAAGAGGACTTAATGCTATGGTTGGGTTTATCTTAATGATCTTTAGTAGTTGCGGATGCTTGCTAGAGTTCCAATCATAAGTTCATATGATCCAAGTATAGAAAGTATGTTAGCTTATGCCTCTCCATATGAAACTGCAATAGTGATTACCAGTCTTGTTAACAATTGCCTAGGACAATTCCACACACCGATCCACCATTATTCCACACTCGCTATTTATAATATTTAGTAATATATTCTAACTTTATGATAACAACACCTACTTTTATATTTTAGCTCTCCGATATCATACAAAGTTATCCTCTTCATACCCACAACATAGTTTTATTTCTCGTTGCTAGTTGGAAGCAAACGTTCGGTGTACATAGAGTCGTATCAGTGGCAGATAGGGATTGAGAGAATGTTGATCTTACCTTTAGCTCCTTATGGGTTCGACACTCCATACTTATCACTTCCACCTTTGGAAAGTGCTATGATGATTCCTTGCACTTGGGGATTATCACGTGTCTCCTTGTTTCTCTTTCAGAGTCGTGTCTCTTATGCCAGGCAGAACTTTAGGAAAGATAGTGAGCCAAACCATCTTGAGGACAGCGAGATGACCCCAAGGTCATGTCTTGATGAAGACAGTGAGTTGAAGCTACTCACCAGCAGGTGTGAGACAACCTCTGTGCAGTCACTGCCTCAATCAGTTCGACTTCTTTAGTCTCAACTTAAAGCGGAAAGACTTGCTTCAGCTCAGCTCCGACTTGAAGTCAAAGATGTAATGAAGATGTCAGGGGACTGCCTTGCGCACTATGGTGCCATATAGCTAGGGGTAAAGCATCTATCATTGACACAACTGAGGTCTCATCAGCTTGTTCGGCTGCTTGCGGGGGCCCGAGCTTGCCAGGTCTAGTGCCTTCTGAAGTGCTCTCAGTTTTGTATATTCTTTTGTCGGTGCGTTTATATGCACTGGTGGCGACCTGTGATGCCCAGTGTATGTAATCACAGTCATGTTGCGCTTTATTATCACCGGGTAGCGAACTTTGATTCCTAATATGACGTAATTTCTTTGTTGTATAGTCTAGGTTTATTCTTTGGTCGGTATGTTGTAATTTAGGCCGGAAGGTTCAGTGGATCTCAGTGTTGTCGGTCTTCAGGCCGGCTCGTTACTCATATGGGCCAAAACGTGGGCCTATAATCAGCTTGGGCCATTAGCAGGTCTAAGCCTATAGTAGTTTCCCGCCTTTAACAGGCCATGGGCTACATATTTGCTGTAGTGACACTGGGCTTCCTACGGGTCGTAGAAACAATGGGCCTTCTACGAGCCGTAGAAACAATGGGTCTTCTACGGGCCGCATCATCAATGGGCCTTAGATGTGCTGTATGATCGATTGGCCAAACATGGGCCAAAAACAGACCGCATTATGGCCGTAAACGGGCTAGAGTTGGAGTCGTCCGTTCATGGGCCGACCATAACGGGCCGTCGTTAATAGGCCGTATTTGATGACGCTATGAAAACGGCCCAACGTATTAATGGGCCACAAACAGGCCAACTGTAACCACGGGCTGAATTTGGCCCACAAGCAGAAAATGGCAGTAACGAGCCGTAAGTAACCGAATGCTGGAAATGAGCCCAAGAATAAATGGGCCCTGAGAAGGCCGAAAGATAACGTGGGCTGCAAACGGCCCAATGGATTAATGGGCCGTTAATGGGTATAAAGTGATACACTGTTCATTATGGGCCAGTTTCACCACGGGCCGTTAAGGGGCCAAGAGTTACAAAGGGCCTCATCTGGGCTGAAAGAAGTCATGGGACATACATGGGCCAGAATTTAAAATGGGCTGGAATCATATTGGACGGCCCAGATGACGCTACTGGGCCTAATTCGGATAGGTCGTAACGGGCCCTAGGTTAGCAGGCTGTAAATGGGCTATATGCGAACAGGCCATTAACAGGCTTTCCGTGGGCCGGCCCGACACCTTTTGACCAAGTCAAATGGGCCGGCCTTTTCACAGGAATGGGCTCTGTTGGGCCGTGCCACGTGTCGACATATCATAGGCGCCTCCTGTCCAATGAGTGGATGACATCTGTCCCAACGGTGAGCCGACACGTGTTTCCTCCAGCCAATGATGATTTTGCACATGGAAAATCCCCATTGGTCGGGGATGTTAGCGGGTTATCGGATCCAAAACGGACCCGATAGCTTAACGGTGTTCTGTTATGGTGGATGCCACATGTCGGTCACCCTTGACGAAAGCACTTATGTGACGCGCGATTTATCGTCATGGAAGTGGACACTTCCATGATGATAAGTTTGGTAATGTCATGGAACACTTCTACGGCAGCACAGGTATGACTATCTTGATTCTGTCATAAAATTGTCATGGATGTACATGCATGACAAAAAATGCGACCTACTGTGACAAACACGTATCATCACGGAAGTGTATTTTTTGTAGTGTTCAGTGGCACCATGACCCGGTCAACGATATATTCAAGTTGAGTTATTATTAGGTTCAACTTAAAATGAACATAACCGGTGTCATAGTATGCCATGAAAATGCAACACTAACATATGCATCACATATCAACGGTAATGACTGAGTCAACTATATCCACACTAAGCATAAACATCAACAACTCATGACACTTCTCTGGTTAGGATTAAACCTCACTTTAAACAGAATCTTTCCTAACAAATTTATTATTTTTCTCATGCAAGAAAAACAACTCCATATCATTACTTATATCCCAAAACTATATTACTCTTTCATAACAAAAATTAATTCTAGTTCTTTTACCAACTTAGTTAGCTTTAAACTTTCTGTAAATCAAGCATATCAAATTAAACAAGCAACTAAAAGAATATAAATAACATAATAGTGATTTAAATGCAAGGATTAAATCATTCATTCAAGTAGGAAAATCACAAATATTGTAATGGCACCATGAAAATGTTGCTGTGGCTTGCCTTAGTGCAGATGAGGTTCACAAGCCTCCTGGTGATCCTCAAGACAAGCCTCACCCTCTGAAAATAATTATAAACACAAAAAGAAAACATCAAGAACACTTCTAAAAATCACCATAAAATCTAGACAGCGGGGGAAAATCCCATTTTTGGTGAGCTGCTAGATTTCTTTACAAAGAACACAATGCAAAAAGAATCAATTCATTTGGACTTATGGTTAAAGAGTTTTGGCTGTTTGAAGCTCTCTGGAAAAATATGAATTTTGAATTTAATTAAAACAGACTAGGGGTGATGTCGAAGGCGTAAAGCCTCGGGGTGCCACCACTCGTACCGCTTCGCACGCGTACTGAGTGGCTAACTAGTGGGGCCCGCTAGTCAGGTTAGGGGGAGAGGGAGAAGGAAACAGACGACGGCGCAGCTTCGCTGGAGCACACGCCGGCGACGAGGGCTTCTTGGCCAAAACGAGAGGGGGGATCGAGAGAGGAGACAGAGGCACACCTGCCCGTACCCGTAGAGTAGCCAAGGGTGGTCGGACGGCGTCAGAATCAACCTCTCAAGCGGAGGCAGAGGGCGGACGTCGCCGGAGACGAAGACGACGGTGAACAGAGGTGACTCCAGGGGCTCCAACCAGGCGGAACAGCACCACCGGAGAGCGGCGGAGGCCCTGGAAGGGTTGCCCAGGCCTGGGAGGGGCCGCAGCTACGGAGACAACCCGAGGGGATCGCTGGCGAGCTCGAGCTCGGGGACGGTGGCGAACGGGGACGAACGACGTCAGCGAGAGGGGAAGAAGGCGACGCAACTCACACGGGGATTGTGGTTGAACAGGGACGAGCACAGGGGCACTGGGGTGACGATGAGCACAGTGCGCACCACACTGTTACGTTGGCCGGACCACGCCCGTGCTCGCTGCGGTGAGCTCCGGCGTCGGCGAGCACCAGGAGGGAGTTAAGAGATCTTGGACGAAGATTGTGGCAAAGTTTGGCAAGCTTAGGTAGTCGAGGCAGCGAGCATGCGAGCAATAGAAGCTCAGGCGCGATGTAGAGTGCGTCGACACGTAGGCTGGCATCTTGTACATGTGTGGTCACCACGTGAACTCTGCCCTCAGGCCGACCTAAGTCCAAATTTCATGTCTGGCTTGTTCTTCGTGGTAGTTTTGAAGATTACCACACTTTGGTTTGGACCAGACGCGGTAGGATAGATTTTCATTTCCAAGTAAGTTTCTGATCAGTAACTTTGAGAGCTTACTGAGGTCAAATGGCTGGGAGTTGGGAGCTGGGCTTTGGAGGTTAGCGATCATCTACTAAGGTGATGATGCACAAGAAAAATCAGCCACAATGGAGCAAGTAAAATGGTAGTTGCTGTAGAAACCACCATTTCTGTCCAGAACAGGAAATATTTTCTGTAGCAAAAATATTCCAAAAAGTTATGCAATATTTTTGCTCAGGAAGGTGCCCTAGGGTTCAAAGAATATTTGTGAATTTTCTCAGATTTTATGGGCAAGAAAAATTGGGGTTGCTTTGGAGCACAATGAGCTAGCTAGGGTTTAAGAGGGGGAAATGAATTTTTTTTTCATTTAAGAACAATATTCCAAATATTATTTTGAGGTGAACCAGAGAGGGAATGATAGTTAGAGAGGGAAATGGGACACTTGGGTGAAAGCCAAGGGGTACCCAAGTGTTTAAGTCCATATGAAAAGATTCAAAACTCCAAATTTTAATTTCAAACCAACTGAAAATCAGGCAAAGAAAATAGGGCAAAAACCAGGCTGTCACAAACCTCCCCCACTTAGAATGAATCTCGTCCTCGAGATTCGGTTGCTTGGGAAAACCATTCTGGATAATGTGCCTTTAGAAGTTCTTCCTATTCCCAAGTTGATTCTGACTCTGTGTGATGCTCCCACTGAACCTAGTAGAACTTCCTTACTTTACTACGAGTGACCCTTTCCATCTATCCAGAATTTTAACCGGGCTCTCTTCATATGTTAAGTCCTTTGCCAACTCTATTTCAGTCATAGCAGTCTTTTTCTCAGGCGGTGATATGCATCGCCTCAACTGTGAAACATGAAACACGTTGTGCACGTCCGACAATTCAGGGGTAGTTCCAACTGATATGCAACAGTACCCACTTGTGACATAACTGGAAATGGACCAATAAATCTGGGTGCCAACTTTCCACGAGTCTGGAATCTCTTGATTCCTTTCATAGGAGTGACTCGGAGGTATACGTGTTCTCCGGGTTCAAAACTGATATGTCGGTGCTTTGCATCATAATAACTCTTCTGTCGAGATTTGGCCAATTGCAATCTGTCTCTGATTTCCTTAACTTGTTTCTCAGCTTCCATCATGAGATCTGTTCCGAAGATACGGCTATCTCCAGTTTCAGACCAATTTAAAGGAGTGCGGCACTTACGGCCATACAAAGCCTCATATGGTGACATCTTTAGACTGGCCTGGAAGTTATTGTTGTAAGAGAACTCGGCATACGGCAGGCAGTCTTCCCATTTAGGTCCTTGGGCCAAAGCACAGGCTCCCAGCATATCTTCGAGTATTTGGTTTACCCGCTCTGTCTGTCCATCAGTCTAAGGATGATAAGCGGTATTGTATTTCAACGTTGTCCCCAAGGCTTGATGGAGACATGACCAAAAAGCGGAGGTAAAAAGTGAACCTCGGTCAGAAGTGATGGTTCGGGGTACTCCATGCAGACTGACTATTCTGGATACATACAGCTGTGCAAGATGATCCACTCGATATGTGGTTCGGATTGGGATAAAGTGAGCAACCTTGGTTAAGGTGTCCACTATGACCCATATTGCATCATTGTCTCACTGAGTCTTAGGTAGTCCTGTGATGAAATCCATGCAGACATCATCCCATTTCCATTTTGAAACTGGCAACGGTTGGAGAAGTCCGGCTGGCTTCTGATGCTCCTCCTTCACCTTGTTGCATATGTCGCAACAGGCCACAAAATAGGCAATGTCTTTCTTCATTCCATCCCACCAGAATATTTGTCGAAGGTCTTCATACATTTTCGTACCTCCAGGGTGAATGGAATACGAAGATTCATGTGCTTCTAACAGGATTTTCTGCTTTAAATCCACTTGATTGGGCACACAAATCCTTCCACGGAAGCGGAGGGTACCAAATTGATCCTTCAAGAAATCTGAAGTCTGTCCTGTCACCATATTCTTGGCACGTTTCTGCAGGACGGTGTCAGCTGGCTGGGCCTTGCGGATCTCTTCCTCAAGTGTGGGGCAACTTCCAAAATATTAGCAAAGTTCGGCTTCAACTATGACCAGGTTGAGCTGAGCAATCTCCTCTTGAAGTTCAGGAGGCAAGGATTTCAATATGACATTTAGGCTGACAGGCTTTTGACTGAGTGCATCGGCAACCACGTTGGCCTTACCCGGGTGGTAATTTATTCCAAGGTCATAATCCTTGACTAACTCAAGCCATCTTCGTTGACGGAGATTTAAATCTGGCTAAGTAAATATATACTTGAGAATTTTGTGATCGGTAAAAATTTGGCACCTCTTTCCGATGAGATAGTGTCTCCAAATTTTTAGAGCATGAACCATCGTGGCCAATTCCAGATCATGAGTAGGGTAATTTCCCTCGTGGGGTCGTAGTTGTCGCGATGCATAAGCTACTACCTTGCCGTCTTGCATACGTACGCATCCAAGTCCTTGTCTGGAAGCGTCACAGTACACATCAAAACTGCGGTAGATATTAAGAAGAGTCAACACAGGTGCAGTCGTTAGCCGTATCTTTAGCTCATTGAAACTTTTCTCACAGTCCTCAATCCATTCAAACTTCTTATACTTTTTGAGTAGCTCCGTCATGGGTTTAGCAATCTTGGAAAACCCTTCAATGAAACAACGGTAGTAACCGGCTAATCCAAGAAAACTCCGTATCTGAGATAAGGTTGTGGGTGGCAACCAATCGAGCACATCCTTTACTTTGCTCGGGTCCACGGCTATACTTTTGGCAGATAGCACATGTCCAAGAAATCCAACTTGCTTGAGCCAAAACTCACACTTACTGAATTTGGCGTATAGCTGATGGTCGCGGAGTCATTGTAGCACTGCTCGGAGGTGTTCTTTGTGATCTTCTTCACTTCTGGAGTAAATAAGTATGTCATCGACGAAGACTACCACAAACTTATCGAGGAAGTCCATGAATAATTTGTTCATCATATGCATGAAGAAGGCAGGGGCATTGGTGAGACCAAAGGACATAACTGTATATTCATAAAGATCGTATCGAGTGGTGAATGCGGTCTTAGGAATATCTTCCTTTTTAATCTTGAGCTGATGGTATCCTATCTGTAAATCAATCTTGGAGAATACCTTTGCCCCATTGAGATGATCAAACAAGTCATCAATCCTTGGTAGCAGATATTTGTTTTTGATTGTGACATCATTCAGCTGACGGTAATCCACACACATGCGGAGGCTGCCATCCTTTTTGTCCATGAAGATAGAAGGTGATCCCCATGTGAAGAGCTGGGACGGATATATCCTTTCTGGAGCATTTCATCTAGCTGTTTCTTTAGCTCCACTAATTCTGATGAGGGCATCCGGTAATACTTCTTGTATAATGGTGCGGTTCCAGGCACAAGATTTATTGCAAACTCAAGCTCTTGATCTGGTGGCATGCCTGGCAGCTCTTTTGGAAATACATCAGGAAACTCACTGACCACAGGAATTAATTCTAATTCAGCCACGACGGTGAAGGCCATTTCTTTCTTGGGTATGCTTCTGCAAGCATAGAATTTGGTAGTCTGCCCCTTCTGATTGGTCAAAGTTCGGGTCGCGCAATTTATGCATACTTGATATCGAGTTAGCCAATTCATACCCAAGATAACATCCAACTTAGCAGACTCAATGATTATCAAAGAAGTTGGAAAACATACTCCGTTGATATTGATTTCCATATTACGGCAGACCACATTACTCTTGATTAAGGATCCCGGGGTTTGTACCAGCATATTCTTGCCCAAAAGCGAACAAGGAAATTTGTTTTGGGCAACAAAACTCTGACGAATAAAAGAGTGGGAAGCTCCAGAGTCTAATAAAATTACTGCAGGTATGTTATTAACAGAAAACATAGCAATGACGACTTCGGGGTTCTCTTGAGCATCATCGGCGGAGAGGTGATGAATGTGCCCAGTGATGTTTTGCTGGGTCGGGCATGATTCCATAAAGTTGACTTGTGGTCTGAATAGAGCATTCGCCTTGCTGTTCTTGGGACACTGTCTGGCATAATGTCCGGTTTGCCCACAACTGAAGCAAGAATTGTTGCGCTGGCGCTCCTCATGCACTGGGTTGGTCACAACATTCTTGACTTGAGTGGTTGTCTTGTTAACATTTTGTTGCCAATTGGGCTGGTATTCCACCTGAGTCTGCTGCTAGGTACGCGCCTTTTACATGGGTTCCCCATCCTTGTTTGGCTCAAACTTGCGCTTGTGGTCGTTGTTAGCAGGCCTATTATCCGATACAAGCTTGTGCTCCCTTTCAGCAATGAAAGCCTTGTTCACCAGAGTTTGGAAATCTGGGAAATCAAACATATTGAGAGTACACCGGAGTTGCGGGTTTAATCCACCAAGAAATCTGTCAATCTTTGTTTCTTCAGTGGCCACGTCATGAAGGGAGTATCGTGACAGATGATTGAATTTTTGCAAATATTCACCCATAGACTGATTTCCTTGGAGGAGCGCGAGAAATTCACGTTGCTTAGTCTTCATAATTCCAGTAGGGATATGATATTTCCGGAACTGATCCTTGAATTTTGACCAGGTGATTTCTTCATCAGCAGGCCACATGGCTTTTATATTTTCCCACCATATGGCAGCAGCGCCTTCAAGATAATGAGTTGCAAATGGAACTTTATCATCTTCCTCAGTACGAGCAATCTCAAGTTTCCTCTCAATGGTTCGCAACCAATCGTCTGCATCCAAGGGGTCAATAACCTGACTGAAACTAGGAGGCTTGGTCCTTTGAAAATCTGACAGCTTGGAGTGATGACCATTCTGATTTCCATTCTGCCCAACCATAGCTTGCACACTTCTTAGAATTTCAATCAGATCATTATTCCGTCTTTCCTCAAACATACGCAGAATTTGCTTGGTGGAGGGCGGATTTGGTGGTGGAACGTACGGCTCAGGGGAGTGTCCTGCTTGTCGTGCGGAACAACGAACAGGGGTACCCTCGCGAACGTTGCTACTGCTGCCTCCCCGCGGCATCCTATTGTGATTTTTTCCAAGACAACGCAACCGAGATGAGAAACATTCAAAATAAATTGGGGAAGAGCCAGCAACAAAAGCCTGAGAAAAACTGAAATGACGAAGAAAATAAGGCGAATAAAATAGAGTTCCAACCTAATTATACATAGACTCATACATGAAAGATAAACAACATGCCAAGTTCAACTACTCTCATACATGAAACGAAACCTCATGACTCGTACGACTACACCCGTACACCATCCTGGCGACTTCAAATACTCAGAAGCTCTACTGCTCTGCTGGCGCTGCGGGGTCCTCTCCTGAAGCAGACTTGGATCCTGAACTGACGAGGTTAACTAAGACCTCCGGGTTAAAGGTAACACGACGACGCTGCCTAGAGGGCTCTCCCTCAGGGGCAGGTGTAGGGTGAAGCATTGGGGCTACATGAGTAGTGAGAAGTGAAACCCACTTAGCAGGGGCACTGAGAGGATTCACGGTCATGGCGCCCAAGCTACTCGGAGGAGTAACCGGTGAAACAGGGGAACTAGAACTGGTTGGAATATAAGGAGTAAATCCCAAGGAGGATGGAGTAGTGGCAGATCTAGTAGAGACTAAAGCAGAGGCTAAAGCAGTACGGGCACGAGTCAGCTCTCGAGCCAGCTCGTGGATCATAAGATAGCTAGCGGTGATATAACGAGCAAGATGACTAGCAACACTATCAGACTCCGGATCAATGATAGGGAAACGGACACGACCATTCTCGTGCACAGAAGGATAGTAGTAGAAACCTGGGTGGTTCTGCATCCGGACCTCGTTGTAACAAAGCTCGACAAGGACCTCGAATGCAGCAAACTGGACAGCCTGAGAAGCGGTAGAAGCGTAACCGCTCCGAGAGGTACGAGTGTAAGTGCTGGAATCGGAACTGGTGCGCAGAGTAACCACTGCGTGATACTCATACACTGAGTCAGCTAGACGCTCCCGGTACACATGATAGACTGGATCATCACCGAGGGGGTACATCCGACGCCACACGTTATGAAGGAGATGCGGCGACGTGAACGACATCAGCCGCAACTGGCACGGATACGGCACCGGAGCCATCTACACTCACAACCATTAGTAGGTTAGCATAAAAATAAAACAAGTGCATGCAATGCAACAACCAGCTACAAATGCTACCGGCACTCAACTTAAACTTGTATCTAACGTCCAGTTAACACGTCGTAGTCTAGCGTGGCCTACAGTCAGCGCGGCTCTGATACCAAGCGTTGTGGCACCCCGACTCAGAGCAACCGGTTTACCATGCATTGCCAGCCTAGAGACCATGTCTTCTGGCAACACACAACATCTTGGTACAGAAAACAACCGCTTTATTGATGCTAGCGGATCAAAGTTTATATTACAACAGGTAGCGAGGCCAAGCGGCACACACGGTGCGGCTGAACAATATGTACATTATTTAGTGAACATAACGGGCCTCGATCATATCAACTACGCGGCAGCGGAACAACGTCGTAGCGGAACTCCATAGCACAGGGACACCGATGTGGACACGATCTAGACTCGAACAGCACTCCTTCCCAACGAGACTTTCCTGAAATCTAGCATGACACGCTAGGTCAGTACATTGAATGTACTTGCAAGCTCACAAGAGACATAAACATAATGACAAAGAATATCATGATAATTAACCAATTATTAATAATGCATCAATGTAACCAACATGCTGTGATCATGCTCTTGTGAGAAAAATCCCTCGGACTGGCTTACCAACAGTGCTCGCTCTTGGATCACAAACGTGCCAACCTCAAGGGCTTAACTAGGGATATCTCATGATCTTTCCGGCGACCACAACCACGACCCATAATTGGTCTAAAACGGTGATCCTTCCGATGACCACAACCACGACCAACACTTGGTCTTAAACAACAAGATGACCTTCCCACCATCATCAACAGTGCAAAGTTCATGACTTAGTGTGCAAGTTTCATTTAACGTTGACCCATGGTGTGACCTACTTTCGAGCGTGTCCATAACCGTGGACTCGTCTATCGATAGATTAATACACTCTACAGAGGTAGCGCACTGTACCCACACCACGAAACCCATGGCCTCGCAATCCCATTCGAGTGGACCAACGGCATTCCGACGAAACCCCTCCATTGCCATGACACTCCCGGCCACTCCGACTCACTCCCCACTGGGCTAGTCCTGGGTGGCCCCGTGTCTACCAAAGACACAACGACCACCATCACGGCCAAAACATAAACTGTCCCACACGGGGACACGATACCAAAAATCTCAACAACGGGCACTCAAGGTTATGTCTGCTTATCGGGCCAGGGTACCGCACGCCCATAACCTTCCCTCGTTGGAGGCACCGACCAGAGGCATGACAACGGACCGAATAAAGGCCTTCCCATAAAGGAAAATGTGGTTGCACTGGGGAAAACTCGATTAAGTGGCACCATGACCCGGTCAACGATATATTCAAGTTGAATTATTACCAGGTTCAACTTAAAATGAACATAACTTGTGTCATAGTATGCCATGAAAATGCAACACTAACATATGCATCACATATCAACGGTAATGACTGCGTCAACTATATCCACACTAAGCATAAACATCAACAACTCATGACACTTCTCTGGTTAGGATTAAACCTCACTTTAAACAGAATCTTTCCAAACAAATTTATTATTTTTCTCATGCAAGAAAAACAACTCCATATCATTACTTATATCCCAAAACTATATTACTCTTTCCTAACAAAAATTAATTCTAGTTTCTTTACCAACTTAGTTAGCTTTAAACTTTTTGTAAATCAAGCATATTAAATTAAACAAGCAACTAACAGAATATAAATAACATAATAGTGATTTAAATGCAAGGATTAAATCATTCATTCAAGTAGGAAAATCACAAATATTGTAATGGCACCATGAAAATGTTGATGTGGCTTGCCTTAGTGCAGATCAGGTTCACAAGCCTCCTGGTGATCCTCAAGACAAGCCTCACCCTCTGAAAATAATTACAAACACAAAAAGAAAACATCAAGAACACTTCTGAAAATAACTAGAAAATCTAGACATCCGGGAAAAATCCCATTTTTTGTGAGTTGCTAGATTTCTTTACAAAGAACACAATGCAAAAAGAATCAATTCATTTGGACTTATGGTTAAAGAGTTTTGGCTGTTTGAAGCTCTCTGGAAAAATATGACATTTGAATTTAATTAAAACAGACTGGGGGGTGATGTCGAATGCATAAAGCCTCGGGGCGCCACCACTCGTACCGCTTCGCGCACGTACTGAGTGGCTGACTAGTGGGCCCCGCTAGTTAGGTGAGGGGGAGAGGGAGAAGGAAACAGAGGACGGCGCGGCTTCGCCGGAGCACACGCCGTCGACAAGGGCTTCTTGGCCAAAACGAGAGGGGGGAATCGAGAGAGGAGACGGAGGTGCACCTGCCTGTACCCGTAGAGTAGCTAGGGGTGGTCGGACAGCGTTGGAATCAACCTCTCAAGCTGAGGTAGAGGGCGGAGGTCACCGGAGACGAAGACGATGGCGAACAGAGGCGACTCCAGGGGCTCCAACCAGGCGGAACAACACCACCGGAGAGCGGCGGAGGCCCTGGAAGGGTTGCCCAGGCCTGGGAGGGGCCGAAGCTACGGAGACGACCCGAGGGGATCGCCGGCAAGCTCGAGCTCGGGGACGGCGGCCCGCGGCCTGCCCGGTCAGGCTACGTCTATCTATGAGGTTGTGGAGTGTGTGGGAGTCGTGGATGGTGCTCGAGGAGGCTGGGGAGGGCTCCATTTATAGTCGAGCGTCGAGGGGGGTTCGGGCTCCGCCGGTGGACACCTGGACATGGCACCCGGTGACGAACAGCGTCAGTGAGAGGGGAAGAAGGCGACGCATCTCATGCGGGGACTGTGGGCAAACGGGGACGAGCACAGGGGCACTGGGGTGACGACGAGCACAGTGCGCACCGCACTGTTACGTTGGCCGGATGATACGTCCATTTTGCATCATGCTTTTATATCGATATTTAGTGCATTATGGGCTGTTATTACACGTTATGTCACAATACTTATGGCTATTCTCTCTTATTCTACAAGGTTTACATAAGGAGGGAGAATGCCCGCAGCTGGAATTCTGGCCTAGAAAAGGAGCAAATATTAGAGACCTATTCTGCACAACTCCAAAAGTCCTGAAACTCCACGAAACTCATGTTTGGAAATAATAAAAAATATCCAGCGGAAGAAGTTCACCAGAGGGGGCCCACCTGTCCACGAGGATGGGGGCGCGCCCTACCCCCTAGGCGCGCCCCCCTACCTCATGGGCCCCCTGTTGGCTCTCTGATGCCCATCTTCTGCTATATGAGGTCTTTCGTAGAGGAAAAATTGATAAGCAACCTTTCAGGATGAAACTCCGCCGCCACGAGGCGGAACCTTGGCGGAACCAATCTAGGGCTCCGGCAGAGCTGTTCTGCCGGGGACACTTCCCTCCGGGAGGGGGAAATCATTGCCATCGTCATCACCAACGCTCCTCTCATCGGGAGAGGGAAATCTCCATCAACATCTTCACCAGCACCATCTCCTCTCAAAACCCTAGTTCATCTCTTGTATCCAATTCTTGTCTCCAAGTCCGGGATTGGTACTAGTAGGTTGCGAGTAGTATTGATTACTCCTTGTAGTTGATGCTAGTTGGTTTATTTGGTGGAAGATCATATGTTCAGATCATATATGCATATTATTACACCTCTGATTATGAACATGAATATGCTTTGTGAGTAGTTACGTTTGTTCCTGAGGACATGGGAGAAGTCTTGCTATTAGTAGTCATGCGAATTTGGTATTCGTTCGATATTTTGATGAGATGTATGTTGTCTAGCCTCTAGTCGTGTTATGTGAACATCGACTACATAACACTTCACCATTATTTGGGCCTAGAGGAAGGCATTTGGAAGTAATAAGTAGATGATGGGTTGCTAGAGTGACAGAAGCTTAAACCCTAGTTTATGTGTTGCTTCGTAAGGGGCTGATTTGGATCCACATGTTTTATGCTATGGTTAGGTATACCTTAATACTTTTGTTGTAGTTGCGGATGCTTGCAATAGAGGTTAATCATAAGTGGGATGCTTGTTCAAGTAAGAACAGCACCCAAGCACCGGTCCATCCACATATCAAATTATCAAAGTACCGAACGCGAATCATACGAACGTGATGAAAACTAGCTTGACGATATTCCCATGTGTCCTCGGGAGCGCTTTTCCTTATATAAGAGTTTGTCCAGGCTTGTCCTTTGCTAAAAAAGGATTGGGCCACCTTGCTGCACTTTATTTACTTTTGTGACTTGTTGCTCATTACAAATTATCTTATCACAAAACTATCTGTTACCACTTATTTCAGTACTTGCAGAGAATACCTTGCTGAAAACCGCTTATCATTTCCTTTTGCTCCTCGTTGGGTTCGACACTCTTACTTATTGAAAGGACTACGATAGATCCCCTATAATTGTGGGTCATCAAGACTCTTTTCTGGCACCGTTGCCGAGGAGTGAAGCGCCTTTGGTAGGTGGAATTTGGTAAGGAAAAATTTATATAGTGTGCTGAAATTTACTGTCACTTGTTACTATGGAAAGTAATCCTCTGAGGGGCTTGTTCGGTGTATCTTAACCCCGACCATTTGAGCAAAGAGTTGCTCCTCAACCTAATGAACCTACTGAAAATGAAAATGAAAATGTTCCCTTTGAATTTCCTTCGGGTATGATAGAAAAACTGCTAGCTAATCCTTTTGCAGGAGATGGAACAAAGCATCCTGATGAGCACTTAATTTATGTGGATGAAGTTTGTGGATTATTTAAGCTTGCAGGTATACCCGATGATGTTGCTAAGAAGAAGGTCTTCCCTTTATCTTTGAAGGGATATGCATTGACATGGTATAGCTATGTGATGATACGAGATCATGGAACTATAGAAGACCGAAATTGGAATTTCATCAAAGGTATTATCCTATGCATCTTGTTCATCGTGATCGAAATTATATATATAATTTTTGGCCTCACAAAGGATAAAGAATCGCTCAAGCTTGGGGGAGGCTTAAATCAATGTTACATTCATGCCCCAATCATGAGCTCCCAAGAGAAACAATTATTCAAAACTTTTATGCTCGGCTTTCTGAAAACAATCGCAGCATGCTCGATACTTCCTGTGTTGGCTCTTTTATGATGAAGACTATTGAATTTAAATGGGATTTATTGGATATAATTAAATGCAACTCTGAATATTGGGATCTCAACAAAGGTAAGGAGTCAGGTATGACACCTAAGTTTGATTGTGTCAAATCTTTTATGGATACTGATGTTTTCCGTAAATTTAGCACTAAATATGGACTTGACTCTGAGATAGTAGCTTATTTCTGTGAATCTTTTGCTACTTATGTTGATCTCCCCAAGGAGAAGTGGTTTAAATATCATCCTCCCATAGAAGTAAAAGTAGATGCACCTACTAAAGTTGAAAAAAAGATTGTCACTTATAATGATCCTTCTGTTCCTACTTCTTATGTTGAGAAACCACCTTTCCCAGTTAGAATAAAGGATCATGCTAAAGCTTCAACTGTTGTTCGTAAAAGCAATATTAGAACTTATACACCTCTAGAGCAAGTTAAAGTTGAACCTAATATTGCTATTGTTAAAGATCTCTTGGCTGATAATATTGATGGGCATGTTATTCAGTTCTGCGGTGAGACCGCTAGAATTGCCAAACCTTGTACTAAAGATAAACATAGACCTGTGGTAGGCGTGCCTGTTATTTCTGTTAAAATAGGAGATCATTGTTATCATGGCTTATGTGATATGGGTGCTAGTGCTAGTGTTATACCTATTACCTTATATGAAGAAATTAAGCATGAAATTGCACCTGCTGAGTTAGAAGATATTGATGTTACAATTAAACTTGCCAATAGAGATACTATATCCGCAATGGGAATTGTTAGAGATGTTGAGGTTTTGTGTGGGAAAACTAAATATCCTGCTGATTTTCTTGTTCTTGGCTCCCCACAAGATAGCTTTTGTCCCATTATATTTGGTAGACCCTTCTTGAATACTGTCAATGCTAAGATAGATTGCGAAAAGAATGTTGTTAGTATTGGTTTAGATGATATGTCTCATGAGTTTAACTTCTCTAAATTTAGTAGACAACACCATGAAGAAGAATTGCCTAGTAAGGATGAAATTATTGGTCTTGCTTCTATTGCCATACCTCCTAGGGATCCTTTAGAACAATATTTGCTAGACCATGAAAATGATATGTTTATGAATGAAAGAAGGGAAATAGATGAGGTATTCTTTAAACAGGAACCTATTCTGAAACATAATTTGCCTGTTAAAATCCTAGGGGATCCTCCTCCACCCAAGCGTGATCCCGTGTTTGAGCTTAAGCCGTTGCCTGATAATCTTAAATATGCTTATCTTGATGAAAAGAAGATATATCCTGTTATTATTAGTGCTAACCTTTCAGAGCATGAAGAAGAGAGATTATTGACAACTCTGAAGAAGCATCGTGCTGCTATTGGATATACTCTTGATGATCTTAAGGGCATTAGTCCCACTCTATGTCAACATAAAATAAATTTGGAAGAAGATGCCAAACCGGTCCATGATCATCAACGACGGTTGAATGCTAAGATGAAAGAAGTGGTAAGAAAAGAAATACTAAAGCTTCTGGAGGCAGGTATAATTTATCCCGTTGCTGATAGTCAGTGGGTAAGTCCTGTCCATTGTGTCCCTAAGAAGGGAGGTGTTACTGTTGTTCCTAATGATAAAGATGAATTGATTCCACAAAGAATTATTACAGGTTATAGGATGGTAATTGATTTCCGCAAATTAAATAAGGCTACTAAGAAAGATCATTACCCCTTACCTTTTATCGATCAAATGCTAGAAATATTATGCAAACATGCACAATATTGCTTTCTAGATGGTTACTCTGGATTCTCTCAAATACATGTGTCAGCTAAAGATCAAACAAAGACTAATTTTACATGCCCTTTTGGTACTTTTGCTTATAGACGTATGCCTTTTGGTTTATGTAATGCACCTGCTACCTTTCAAAGATGCATGATGGCTATATTCTCTGACTTTTGTGAAAAGATTTGTGAGGTTTTCATGGACGACTTTTCCGTCTATGGATCCTCTTTTGATGATTGCTTGAGCAATCTTGATCGAGTTTTGCAGAGATGTGAAGAAACTAATCTTGTCTTGAATTGGGAAAAATGCCACTTTACGGTTAATGAAGGTATTGTCTTGGGGCATAAAGTTTACGAAAGAGGTATTGAAGTTGACAAAGCCAAGATTGACGCTATTGAAAAGATGCCATGTCCCAAGGACATCAAAGGTATAAGAAGTTTCCTTGGCCACGCCGGTTTTTATAGGAGGTTCATTAAGGACTTCTCAAAAATTTCTGGGCCTCTGACTAATTTATTACGAAAAGGTATACCATTTGTCTTTGATGATGATTGTGTAGAAGCATTTGAAATACTTAAGAAAGCATTGATCTCTGCACCTATTGTTCAGCCACCTGATTGGAATTTACCCTTTGAAATGATGTGTGATGCTAGTGATTATGTTGTAGGTGCTGTTCTAGGGCAGAGAGTTGATAAGAAATTAAATGTTATCCATTATGCTAGTAAGACTCTAGACAATGCTCAAAGAAATTATGCTACTACTGAAAAAGAATTCTTAGCAGTTGTATTTGCTTGTGATAAGTTCAGACCTTATATTGTTGATTCTAAAGTAACTATTCACACTGATCATGCTGCTATTAAATATCTAATGGAAAAGAAAGATGCTAAACCTAGACTTATTAGATGGGTTCTCTTGCTACAAGAATTTGATTTCCATATTATTGATAGAAAGGGAGCTGAGAACCCCATTGTAGACAACTTGTCTAGGTTAGAAAATGTTCTTGATGACCCACTACCTATTGATGATAGCTTTCCTGATGAACAATTAAATGTTATAAGTACTTCTCGTAGCACTCCATGGTATGCTGATTATGCTAATTATATTGTTGCTAAATTTATACCACCTAGTTTCACATATCAGCAAAAGAAAAAGTTTTTCTATGATTTGAGACATTACTTTTGGGATGACCCAAATCTTTATAAAGAAGGAGTAGATGGTGTTATTAGACATTGTGTGCCTGAGCATGAACAGGAACAGATCCTATGCAAGTGTCACTCCGAAGCTTATGGAGGACACCACACGGGAGATAGAACTGCACATAAGGTATTGCAATCCAGTTTTTATTGGCCTACTCTCTTCAAGGATGCCCGTAAGTTTGTCTTATCTTGTGATGAATGCCAAAGAATTGGTAATATTCGTAGATGTCAAGAAATGCCTATGAATTATTCACTTGTTATTGAACCATTTGATGTTTGGGGCTTTGATTATATGGGACCTTTTCCTGCCTCTAATGGATATACACATATTTTAGTTGCTGTTGATTATGTTACTAAGTGGGTAGAAGCTATTCCAACTAGTAGTGCTGATCATAACACCTCTATTAAAATGCTTAAAGAAGTTATTTTTCCGAGGTTTGGAGTCCCTAGATACTTAATGACTGATGGTGGCTCACATTTTATTCATGGTGCTTTCCGAAAAATGCTTGCTAAATATGATGTTAATCATAGAATTGCGTCTCCTTATCACCCACAGTCTAGTGGTCAAGTAGAATTGAGTAATAGAGAGCTCAAATTAATTTTGCAAAAGACTGTCAATAGGTCTAGAAAGAATTGGTCCAAGAAACTTGATGATGCATTATGGGCCTATAGAACTACATATAAAAATCCTATGGGTATGTCTCCGTATAAAATGGTTTATGGAAAAGCATGTCACGTACCTCTCGAACTAGAACATAAGGCATATTGGGCTATTAAAGAGCTCAACTATGATTTCAAACTTGCCGGTGAGAAGAGGTTATTTGATATTAGCTCACTTGATGAATGGAGAACCCAAGCATATGAAAATGCCAAGTTGTTTAAAGAAAAAGTTAAAAGATGGCATGACAAAAGGATACAAAAGCGTGAGTTTAATGTAGGTGATTATGTATTGCTATACAACTCTCGTTTAAGATTTTTTGCAGGAAAACTTCTCTCTAAATGGGAAGGCCCTTATGTCATCGAGGAGGTCTATTGTTCCGGCACCATAAAAATCAACAACTTCGAAGGCACAAAACCGAAGGTGGTAAACAGTCAAAGAATCGAACATTATATCTCAGGTAATCCCATAAATGTTGAAACCAATGTCATTGAAACCGTAACCCCGGAGGAATACATAAGAGACACTTTCCAGAACGTTTCAGACTCCGAAAAGGAATAGGTATGTGGTACGGTAAGTAAACCGACTCCAAAACAGTTTTTAAGGCAATATTTCTCCGTTTTGGAATATTTAGAAAAATAGAAAAATAAGTAGCAGTCCGAGAAGGACACGAGGGCTCCACGAGGGTGGAGGGCGCGCCCTACCCCCTGGGCGCGCCCCCTACCTCGTGGGCACCTCGTGTGTCTTCCGGACTCTGTTTTCTTGCACGATACGTATTTTGGTCGGTAAAAATTCATTATATAAACTCCCGAAGGTTTTGACTCCCGTATCACGCAAATATCCTCTGTTCTTGTTTCGAGCTGTTCTCTGTCAGGGTTGTCAAGGCCAGGCATCATGTAATCCCCTCCTCCAACAATGGTGACAAATATGCTTGGCTACTGAAGATAGAGCTGAAGAGGGAAGAGCCCATGGAGATCAACAAGGATGAAGGGATCAAGAAGGCCACGGAGAACCAAGCTTCGGCAGTAGAAGACATTCTTCAACTTGATCACAATCTTCTTACCCCAACTGAGGTCGAAGCTTTCAAGATGATTGAGTTAGCTCGCATTCAAAACAGGTACCTCACAAGTGAAAATATTTTGTTGAAGGAGCATATTGTTGCACTCAAGGGCATTATCCGCAAGTTGGAGGACCTCTTACGCTCGATGTGCGACTATCCGTCATCAACCCCACCTTCTTCACCAGCAAAGGAGACATAATTACATGGGTATGGGCACTCCCCTTGGCAACTGCCATGCTTGGGGGAGGTGCCCCGGTATCGTATCACCATCACACTCCTATCTTTACCGTGTTTCTTAGTTCAATCCTATTAGTAGTATCCTGATCTAGTAGAATAAAGTTTATGGCATGATCTAGTTTTGAGATTTTGCTTTATGATCTCTCTATGTAATCGAGTCTGTGAGCTATATAATAAATATTAGTGTTGAGTCAAGGGCTTGATTGTTTTGCCATGATCTTGAGTGAATAAAAGAAAAGAGAAAAAGAATAAAAAGAAAAAAGAGATCATATTGATATTATTGAGAGTAATGACTTCACATAGAAAGAGTATGATGATTAAAAGTTGTTGGGAGTTGGCAAACATATCTTTGGTCATCGTTGCAATTAATAGGAAGTAATAAGGAAAGAGAGGTTTCACATATAAATATATTATTATTGACATCTTTTATGATTGGGAGCACTCATTAAAATATGACATGCTAAAGAGTTGATGTTGGACAAGGAAGACAATGTAATGGGTTATGTTTTCTTATGTCTGAGATAAAATATGTTGTCATGGATCATCCAACATGTTGAGCTTGCCTTTTCCCCCTCACGCTAGCCAAATTCTCAGCACCAAGTAGAGATACTACTTGTGCTTCCAAAATCCTTAAACCAGTTTTGCCATGAGAGTCCACCATATCTACCTATGGATTGAGTAAGATCCTTCAAGTAAGTTGTCATCGGTGCGAAGCAATAAAAGTTGCTCTAAATATGTATGATTGATTGGTGTTGGGGGAAATAAGCTTTATATGATCTTGTGATGTGGAAGTAATAAAAGCGACAGACTGCATAATAAAGGTTCATATCACAAGTGGCAATATAAAGTGACGTTCTTTTGCATTAAGATTTTGTGCATCCAACCATAAAAGCGCATGGCAACCTCTGCTTCCCTCTGCGAAGGGCCTATCTTTTATTATCATCTTCTACCGTATGCAAGAGTCATGGTGATCTTCACCTTTCCTTTTTACATTTTATCCTTTGGCAAGCTTAATATGTTGGAATGAACCTGATATATATATATATATATATATATATCTAATTGGATATAGGGGAGCATGAGTTTTTATTGTTGACATTACCCTTGAGGTAAAAGGTTGGGAGGCGAAACTATAAGCCCCTATCTTTCTCTATGTCCGATTAAGACTCCGTAACCACAAGTATTGCATGAGTGTTAGCAATTATGAAATAATAAATGATAGTTGAGTATGTGGACTTGTTATTAAGCTCTGACATAGACTCTTTCTGATGTTATGATAAATTGCAATTGCTTCAATGACTGAGATTATAGTTTGTTGGTTCTCAATAAAGTTTATGATTCGTACTCTGTATTGTGAACGGATTATTACTTGAGCATAAGAAATCATATGACAATATCTATATATGTTGCTTTTATGAGAATAATCATGATGCCTTCATGTCCGTATTTTATTTTTATCGACACCTCTCCCTCTAAACATGGGGACATATTTATCATTATCGGCTTTCGCTTGACGACAAGCGAGGTCTAAGCTTGGGGGAGTTGATACGTCCATTTTGCATCATGCTTTTATATCGATATTTATTGCATTATGGGCTGCTATTACACGTTATGTCACAATACTTATGGCTATTCTCTCTTATTCTACAAGGTTTACATAAGGAGGGAGAATGCCGACAGCTAGAATTCTGGGCTGGAAAAGGAGCAAATATTAGAGACCTATTTTGCACAACTCCAAAAGTCCTGAAACTCCACGTAACTCATTTTCGGAAATAATAAAAAATATCCAGTAGAAGAAGTTCACCAGAGGGGGGCCCACCTGTCCATGAGGGTGGGGGCGCGCCCTACCCCCCTAAGTGCGCCCCCTACCTCGTGGGCCCCCTGTTGGCTCTCTGATGCCGATCTTCTACTATATGAGGTCTTTCGTCGAGGAAAAATTGATAAGCAGCCTTTCGGGACGAAACTCCGCCTCCACGTGGCGGAACCAATCTAGGGCTCCGACAGAGCTGTTCTGCCAGGGACACTTCCCTCCGGGAGGGGGAAATCATCGCCATCGTCATCACCAACGCTCCTCTCTTCAAGAGAGGGTAATCTCCATCAACATCTTCACCAGCACCATCTCCTCTCAAAACCCTAGTTCATCTCTTGTATCCAATTCTTGTCTCCAAGTCCGGGATTGGTACTAGTAGGTTGCTAGTAGTATTGATTACTCCTTGTAGTTGATGCTAGTTGGTTTATTTGGTGGAAGATCATATGTTCAGATCATATATGCATATTATTACACCTCTGATTATGAACATGAATATGCTTTGTGAGTAGTTACGTTTGTTCCTGAGGACATGGGAGAAGTCTTGCTATTAGTAGTCATGCGAATTTGGTATTCGTTCGATATTTTGATGAGATGTATGTTGTCTAGCCTCTAGTCGTGTTATGTGAACATCGACTACATAACACTTCACCATTATTTGGGCCTAGAGGAAGGCATTGGGAAGTAATAAGTAGATGATGGGTTGCTAGAGTGACAGAAGCTTAAACCCTAGTTTATGTGTTGCTTCGTAAGGGGCTGATTTGGATCCACATGTTTTATGCTATGGTTAGGTTTACCTTAATACTTTTGTTGTAGTTGCGGATGCTTGCAATAGAGGTTAATCATAAGTGGGATGCTTGTTCAAGTAAGAACAGCACCCAAGCACCGGTCCATCCACATATCAAATTATCAAAGTACCGAACGCGAATCATACGAACGTGATGAAAACTAGCTTGACGATATTCCCATGTGTCCTCGGGAGCGCTTTTCCTTATATAAGAGTTTGTCCAGGCTTGTCCTTTGCTAAAAAAGGATTGGGCCACCTTGCTGCACTTTATTTACTTTTGTGACTTGTTGCTCATTACAAATTATCTTATCACAAAACTATCTGTTACCACTTATTTCAGTACTTGTAGAGAATACCTTGCTGAAAACCGCTTATCATTTCCTTCTGCTCCTCGTTGGGTTCGACACTCTTACTTATCGAAAGGACTACGATAGATCCCCTATGCTTGTGGGTCATCACCGGACCGCGCCCGTGCTCGATGTGGTGAGCTCCGATGTCGGCGAGCGCCAGGAGGGAGTTAAGAGAGCTTGGACGAAGATTGTGGCAAAGTTTGGCAAGCTTAGGCAGTCGGGGCAGCGAGCACGCGAGCAACAGAAGCTCGGGCGCGACGCAGAGCGTGTCGACACGCAGGCTGGCATCGTGTACACGCGTGGTCACCGCGTGAACTCTGACCTCACGCCGACCTAAGTCCAAATTTCATGTCTGGCTTGTTGCTCGTGGTAGTTTTGAAGATTACCACGCTTTGGTTTGGACCCAGACGCAATAGGATAGATTTTCACTGCCAAGTAAGTTTCTGATCAGTAACTTTGAGAGCTTACTGAGGTCAAACGGCTGGGAGTTGGGAGCTGGGCTTTGGAGGTTAGCAATCATCTACTAAGGTGATGATGCACAAGAAAAATCAGCCACAATGGAGCAAGTAAAATGGTAGTTGATGTAGAAACCACCATTTCTGTCCAGAACAGAAAATATTTTCTGTAGAAAAAATATTCCAAAAAGTTATGCAATATCTTTGCTCAGGAAGGTGCCCTAGGGTTCAAAGAATATTTGTGAATTTTCTCAGATTTTTGTGGGCAAGAAAAATTGGGGTTGCTTTGGAGCACAATGAGTTAGCTAGGGTTTAAGAGGAGGAAATGAATATTTTTCATTTAAGAAAAATATTCCAAATATTATTTTGAGGTGAGCTAGAGAGGGAATGATAGTTAGTGAGGGAAATGGGACACTTGGGTGAAAGCCAAGGGGTACCCAAGTGTTCTAGTCCATATGAAAAGATTGAAAACTCCAAACTCCAAATTTCAATTTCAAACCAACTGAAAATCAGGCAAAGAAAAGAGGGCAAAAACCAGGCTGTCACAATCGATGAGCGTCCACAACTTGAAGACCGGTTCAGGGGGCTACTGATGGTGTCCTGGACTAGGGGGTACTCACCACGTCGTCTCCCGATCAGATGGATCGGGTTGAGGACCCCCATGGAGGTTCACTCATGTGCCACTTCAGGCAGCCCATGCCACATACAAGGAGTATTCCACAAGACTTGGTGATCAAGACAAGGACTCCTCTCCACCAACGTATTCGACTAGGACTCTTATTATCCTAGGCCTCTGGTACATTATATAAGCCGAGGCCAGGCTAGTCGCTAGATTATTATGACATTACTCGTCATACCCTTAGGTCTTAGACCACAACATATGATCTCGAGGTAGATCAACTCTTGTAACCCTATATTAATCAAGATCAATCAAGCAGGAAGTAGGGTATTACCTCGATAGAGAGGTCCCGAACCTGGGTAAACATTATGTCCCCTGTCTCCTGTTACCCATCGATCCATGACACACAGCTTGGGACCCCCTACCCGAGATCTACCGGTTTTGACACGGACACCGCCCCCTACATTATGACAAGTATTTAGCCCTGAGCTGCAAAAGCCACACATTAGCCCAAATTATAATCAATGTTCTATATATTATATGTATTACTAGCAAGATGCCCATGCGTTCCACGGAACATCAACATGATCAAGAGGATGCCTTATTTGCAAATATGGAGAGGGGTGTGGATATCTTTTTTCAAAATTGCCATAGTTTCCTTCCTATCCATCAAATATAAATCGGACGGCCTATATTGCAGGATGGTAGGCACACCATCATCAACAACTCTGTTTTTTATAAGAGTAGAGATAAAATATATTATATGTAGTATAACATGTTCATAAGCAAACCATGTGTATCACCGTTATATATATTCACGTATGCATCAGTTTAAAACACTATGATAAATTCATCAAATATCTGAATTCTCTTTTTATAATGAATTATGAACTCTATTCGTCTTTTACACTCACACAATCCTCTTATCTTTGTAGCTAGCTCTAACTTTCTCTCGTGCATGCACACGCCCGCATCCATCTTACCCTCCCTCAGCATTCTCTAGCTCCATCGCGCAAATTCGTCTTTTCACTTTAGGTCGTTCACCCACGGTGTGTGTAGACCCCCCCCCAACTCCTTCTTTACGGCACACATCGATCGATATGCCTCTCTAGCTAGATGTGCCTACCACAAACACAAGCTTCCCCTCTTCTCTTCTCACCGTCCATGCCTCACTCCCACCACTCTTTTCATCGATCTCGTACTCGCACACTCCTTCCCCCTCGATATAGTATGCCTCTCGCACCACCTCCTAGATGCATCCCTCTCTCTCTATCCTTCTCCCCGGGCCTTATTTGCTTCTAACACATACATGCATGTATACCGATCGATCTCCCTACATATACCTAGGTCGAGTTTAACTATTTTCCCCCCACCCATCGATTGACGTACCTCAGAAGTTATGTCTCTCCTTTCTCTAACAAAGGACGATTGATCTTCCTATGTAGTTACGTCTGCTTACCACAGCCATATTGTCCCCCTCATCATTCGTGCAGGCCTCGTGACCCGTCTCTCGCACGCACGTGCACAGACAGGCAGTCATCCCCTCTCTTATTAATATTGCAGGCGTGCCCTTCTTTTGTCTAGCAAGCCTCTCCCACCATTTGTTAGAAGCAACTCCACTACCACCCCCTCCAACACTCTAGCCCTGTCTCTCTCCCAACCTTATTTCCTCTCCTACACATAGGCATGGATGTCGATCGATCTCCCTAAATACACAGTGGTATAGCTAGGGGTGGCCAGGGTGGTCCACGGACCACCCTAGAATTTCCTATAGCTTGTATATAATGTAGTAAAAAAATATTTCTTTGAAAATAAATAAACTTATGTAAATATTTCTATTGATGGACCACCCTGGCTTATTGGGCTAGCTACATCACTGTTAATACATAAGGTAGGCCTCTATCCTCTCCACAAATATACCAGCCATTGTACCTCTATAATTAATTAGCCCCCCACCACACACCGATAGTCGAGCATCGTAGGTAGTTGTCGGTGTCAAAACCGGCGGATCTCGGGTAGGGGGTCCCGAACTATGCATCTAAGGCGGATGGTAACAGGAGGCAGGGGACACGATGTTTACCCAGGTTCGGGCCCTCTCGATGGAGGTAATACCCTACTTCCCGCTTGATTGATCTTGATGATATGAGTAGTACAAGAGTTGATCTACCACAAGATCGTAGAGGCTAAACCCTATAAGCTAGCCTATGGTATGATTGTTGTTGTCCTACGGACTAAACCTTCTGGTTTATATAGACACCGGAGGGGGCTAGGGTTACACAGAGTCGGTTACAAGGGAGGAGATCTACATATCCGTATCACCAAGCTTGCCTTCCACGCCAAGGAGAGTCCCATCCGAACACGGGACGAAGTCTTCAATCTTATATCTTCATAGTCCAACAGTCTGGCCAAAGGATATAGTTCGGCTGTCCGGATACCCCCTAATCTAGGACTCCCTCAGTAGCCCCTGAACCAGGCTTCAATGACGATGAGTCCGGCGCGTAGATTGTCTTCGGCATTGCAAGGCGGGTTCCTCCTCCGAATACTCCATAGAAGATTTTGAACACAAGGATAGTGTCCGGCTCTGCAAAACAAGTTCCACATACCATCATGGAGAGAATAATATTTCCAAAAATCTAATCTGCTGACGACCCCTCATAACATGACGTCACACCGTGGCCTATTCCTTACACGAATCGTTTTTCCAAACCAGCCCGCATGCTTTACGAGGCAATTTTACTAGCACGTCTTATCGGAGCAGAGATCGTGTCCCTCTTATTACGGGATTCTCATCAACACGGACGTGGGTTACCCAACCGTGCCCATTGGTATGACTCCTCAATCGAAGGCAAGTCCCAAACGGTCACGAGGAGGACGCTTGGTATTCATCCTCTTTATAAAGAGACCAAGGCCTATCCTTTTTTCTCTTCGAACTTAATCGAATCCCCCCCCGCTTCGAGTTCCAACACCCGAAGCTCAGGTTAGGTGCTTCGGACCTTCAACCATGTCCAGATCCAACCTTCAAGGTTGGTGGATGCCTTCCTCCATCACGGAGGAAGACGTCAAGAAGCTAAGAGAGGCCAGGTACTTGACCGGCGAAATCTCGCATAGGTTGCCTGCTCGAGGGCAGGTCATTCCCACTCCCGAACCCGGCGAGAGCTTTGTATTCATATCTCACTTCCTCAGAGGGCTAGGCCTTGCTCTAGATCCCTTTGTGAGGGGGCTCATGTTCTATTATGGGCTGGATTTCCATGATCTGGCTCCGGATTCCGTCCTCCACATCTCGTCGTTCATCGTCGTGTGTGAAGCTTTCCTCCGCATTACCCCTCACTTCGGCTTGTGGCTCAAGACCTTCACGGTGGAGCCGAAGATGATCGAGGGGAGGCATGCAGAGTGTGGAGGTGCCGTAATAAGCAAAAGCGCCAATGCCCCATGGCCAGAGGGTTCCTTCCAGGAGGTTTCTAGCTTATGTCAATGAGAGTGGTTTTATATCACAGCTCCTAGGGGTACCAAGTGGGTGGCTGCCCCTGCCTTTCGCTCGGGTCCCCCGCCACGACTAACGTCATGGATTAACAAGGGGCTAGACTGGGGGCCAGTAAAGGATGTGCCGACATTGCAGAGCCGCATCCGAGATCTCCTCGAGAAAGATATCAGTATGGCCACGGTAATGCAAGTCATGTTAATTCGTCGAGTCCGGCCCTGCAAACATCGTCCCCTCCGCATGTGGGAGTTCAACCCAGAGGGACCGCGAGCTATTCAGCACTTCCTCGGCATGACGCTCGAAGAGATGTATCAATCATTCTTCGGACCACAAATAATGTGTCCGGACACCACCGAGGACGCAGGTCTGAGCTGCAATCGCCCGGATACCCAAGTAAGTAGTCCCATAGCCGAACACGTTGTCTTTTTATTTATCATGACATCATTCTTAAAATTCACTCTTTGACCAGGACTGGGTAAGAAAGGCGAAGATGATCAGGTGTCCGCCCCCCCTCCCCGAGGTCTCACCGGATCCTGTACTAGCCAAGATGCTGGAGCTCGCGCCTTATCAAGCGCCCTCAGGGGAAGATAAAGGGGGGAATAAAGAAGCTGAAAGCGGACCTTGCTCACTGTTCATCCAAACCGGGGGAGCTAGTGCCTCCGCGAAGGAGGATAACCGGGGAGAAGAAACTAAAATTCCCTCTCCCCAAGGAAGGAAGAGGACCGCCTCTGAAGACCCAGAAACAATGGTTTCCAAATGGGGGAAGAAATCTTCGCCAGAGGGTCCTGCCCCGGGGGATACCCTGGCCGATCAATACCCGCAAGGGGGTCAGCCCTCCACCGAGCTATAAGTAGAAGGGTACTTAATAGTGAAAATATCCTGCATTTCTTCCGAGGAAAATAACCGAAGCATTTATCTTGTAGCTCGGATCGTAGCCCTTCTCAGCAGAGTTCGTCTTCTAGGGATCTTCTTCCGGAGATGATGGAGAGCGAAACGCCTCCCCCTGCCATCCCGCCTCAGGTGTCGTCGCGGAGGATTTCTCCTGATCCGGCAAGGCCAGAGGGTAATACTTTGGCCACCCGAAGTCCTCAGTATCCAGCTCTTGAAGAGAGCAACCGAAAGAGTCCGGCACCGTCTGGTGTGCGGTCGGGCGCACTGAAGGATCTTCTAGAGCAAGCGGCTATCTCAGAAGCACATTGTACGCTAATGGGTACGGTGCTTGAGAGGATTTCATCCGCCGAAAGCGGGTTGCATGAAGCTTTTATGAGTCTGCTGAAAGGTTTTGAGGTACGTGAAATAGTGTGTATTTTTGGCAGTACCGCACATGTTAGGTGTGCCCTATGCAGATGGTAGCCCATGAGACTCTGGTTGCCGTCGAGAGCAGCGGCAAGCAGAGGATCATAGTCCCAGGTAATAATCAATCCGCCTTCATATGCAGGTGGCGGAAGGTCTAGTGGTTAGCCGGACTGGTGAGTTTGCCGAGCTGAAGCGGCAACTTGATGCGGCAGATGCCGACATCGGGCTTGTCAACAAGCGGCTTGACGAGGCACAAGGTATGTGATTTCTCCGGTGATCAACACGTAGCAAGAGGAGCATAATGCTAGTATCTTTAATATGTTGTGACTGCAGATGGAGCTGCGGCCGTGGAGAACCTTCGGGCAGAACTAGCCCGAGCCAAAGAACAAGCCAGGAATAGTGATGCAGCCACTCTGAAGGTGGGCGAAGAGCTGAGGGCCGAACAGGCTGCCCATTGCCAAAGTAAGGAAAAGATGGCCAAGATGGCCGTTGAGTTAAAAGATGCCGCCGACCGGTACCAGCTTCTTGAAAAGGAAAACCAAGCAAAGATGATGGAGCTGGAGAAGGCCATGGTAGCGGCCAAGGAAGCCCGCTCGAAGATCTGAGCGTCGAAGGAGGAGCTGCGCCAAGCTGGAGATATCGCGGCTGGGAAGCCCTTCTTGCTGCGGACGAAGTTCGGAGATCCGAAGTATGCCCTTCTTGATCAACTATGGAGTTCTGCGGACGCGTATGCGGATCTGGCAGCCAGTGCGGCTGATGCAGCCGAGTACTTCAAGGATCAAGAGGATCGTGAAGCGGAGAAGCTATTCTGGTCGCAGTTCAACGGTCCAGCGCATCCCCTGCTGTTAAATGAGCACATGAACGAGTGGGCCGAGCTCCATAGGTTGTCCGGGCTTGCCATGGGGTCTGTTGTGGATCATCTATGGCCAAGAGGGCCACGGCCGAAGAGTTATTTTGGTTTGGTGCAGCAGTTCCTTGGCGCTGTCTCGCGTATCGACGCTATGAAGAGGTCGGCGTGCATAGAGGGTGTGCGGATGGCACTTGCCCGTGTCAAGACATACTGGGCAGACATGGAGGCCACCGCTATTGCAACCCAGGTTTCGGCCGTTGGCTGGATAGCTGCCGAGCACTACTTTGAGGAAGTCCTTGAAAGCGCTCATTCAATAGAAGCTCAGTGCTCAAAGAATATTATGTTCTAGTGACATGTATTCCCATTGAAAAACAATGTTTTACTGAATTGTAAAGGCTGTTTTTATACTTTTTCTTGAAAGTGTTATGATGCCTCCTGTGCGGCCGTTTATATATATATATATATGTATATAACCTGAAAGTTTGCACTCGTCGGCTTCAGCCCCCACACATATAATGCGGGGGTGTTCGCAGAAGACGCGTGTTCACACTTGATCCAACGTCTTGGTCCATTAAGGAGGTGATAGCTCAACGAACTAGGCAATCGGACTATATTGCTTTAACACTTTCACTTAGCCATAGGAGTTTGACAGTGGGGCTACTAATATAGCCCCTGGTGGCTCCGCGCTCATCCGAATACGGGGCGCGTGCATGCCTGGTCGAGAAACGGCCCTTCGTTAACGTGGAGGAATTCCGAAGATTCCGCTAGGTCATCGAGTGGTTGACCAGTCTCGCGCTTTATCATGACAGTCAGTTTTCGGCTTTCTCTACTGAGGTGCTTGTCCGGATGAACCAGGGCATAATCGCAGTAGTTCTCCTGGTGCCACCATAGCCGATAGAGCGGAACGTAAGGTAGAAAAACACAGGAGCCGGGCAAACCCAAAATTTGACCAAAGACATGATTTGGAGCTGATGCATATAAGGCCAAACTTGCGATGCCGAACACTCCCTAAGGTATTCGGTCTTTATAATATATACCGGGCTAAACAATGCCCTTGATAATGAGCCCCAAGTGTCCGGGTACGTGCAATATTCTGACGTGGCCACATGCGAATAACGTCAGCATCCTTCTCGGTTGTACTGAGAATCCGAAGGATGTGAATCAACAAGAGACAGTAAAAAAGGTTTACGCAGGGTCTTAATCTAAAAAGAAACCTTTGAACGGGTCCCTGCTGCACGTCTGCGCCTGTCTCTCCGTTGTGCCGTATCCTGGACGGGTGTAGCACAATTGTCATCTGTAAAAGAGAGGAACTTAGTTGAAAGTTGTCGTGCAAAAAATGGGTTATTCTAAATAAACCATTTAAAATTCAAGATAAGTAAAGTTGAGCCGAATTATCACTGTTTACACGTGGGAAGCCCCTTGTACCATCTATAAGGGTATAACCATCAAACCAATCTCAATTATATCTAATTACGCCGGACTCGTCTAACCGTGTCCATGGTCTTAATGACTGGTCATTTGTTCTGGTTGGTGAGGCCGTCTAGTGTTCGGCTGCTAAAGCAGCCGCACATTCTTCCGCGCGTAAGGAATGCTCAATGTTTCCATTTACTGTAATGATGCCACGTGGACTGGGCATCTTAAGCTTGAGAGAAGCGTAATGCGGTATTGCATTAAAACGAGCGAAAGCCGCTCGTCCGAGTAATGCTTGATAGCCACTTCGGAATGGAGCAATGTCGAAGGTTAACTTTCGCTTTGGAAGTTGTCGGGAAAGCCGAATACAACCTCTAGTAACAGGGAGCCCGTGCAGTGGGCCTCTGTGCCTGGCATTACTCCCTTGAAGGTAGTATTACTATGGCTGATTTTTGTTGGGTCTATCCCCATTTTGCGGACTGTGTCCTGATATATCAGGTTTAAACTACTACCGCCATCCATGAGGACTCGTGTGAGATGGTATCCATTTATTATTGGGTCTAACACCAAAGCAGCCAATCCTTCGTGCCAAATACTTGTCGGGTGATCCCTGCGATCAAAAGTGATCGGTCGGGCCAACCAGGTGTTGAACTCAGTGGTGACGGGCTCCAGGACGTGTTTGTGTCTCGGAGTGCAGTTTTGCTTCTCCCCTTCATCACATGTACCATGTTTACTGTTTTGACTTCTGGTGGGAATTTTTTCTGTCCCCCAGTGCCTTGCTGGCGAGGCTCATCCTCATCTTCGCTCGGTGTATCCTGCCCCTTGTGTGCGGCATTTAGCTTGTCGGCCTGCTTGAAGACCCAACATTCTCTGTGGGTGTGATTTGCAGGTTTTTCGGGGGTGCCGTGGATCTGACATAGTTTGTCTAGAATCTTATTAGGCTGGGCGGTCCATCTCTGTTGCCTTTGAAGGGCTTTTTCAGCTGACCTGGTCGGGAGCCTCTAAATCCGGCGTTTACCGCCATGTTATCTGGGCTGTTGATACGTCTCCAACGTATCTATAGTTTTTTATTGCTCCATGCTATATTATCTACTGTTTTGGACCATATTGGCTTTATTTTCCACTTTTATATTACTTTTGGGACTAACCTATTAACCGAAGGCCCAGCCCAAAATTGCTGTTTTTTGTCTATTTCAGTGTTTCGAAGAAACGGAATATCAAACGGAGTCCAAACGGAATGAAACCTTCGGGAATGTGATTTGCTCATCAGATAAGATCCAGGAGACTTGGACTCTCCGTCAAGAAAGCAATGAGGCGGTCACGAGGGTGGAGGGCGCCCCCCCATAGGGCGCACCCCCTGCCTCGTGGGCCCCTCGAAGCTCCACCGACATACTCCTTCCTCCAATATATACCTACGTACCCCCAAACGATCAGATACGAAGCCAAAAACCTAATTCCACCGCCGCAACTTTCTGTATCCACGAGATCCCATCTTGGGGCCTATTTCGGAGCTTCGTCATAGGGGGCATCCACCATGGAGGGCTTCTACATCAACATCATAGCCTCTCCGGTGAAGTGTGAGTAGTTTACCTCAGACCTTCGGGTCCATAGTTAGTAGCTAGATGGCTTCTTCTCTCTTTTTGGATCCCAATACAATGTTCTCCCCCTCTCTCGTGGAGATCTATTCGATGCAATCTTCTTTTTACGGTGTGTTTGTTGAGAACGATGAATTGTGGGTTTATGATCAAGTCTATCTATGAACAATATTTGAATCTTCTCTGAATTCTTTTATGTATGATTGGTTATCTTTGCAAGTCTCTTCGAATTATCAGTTTGGTTTGGCCTACTAGATTGGTTTTTCTTGCAATGGGAGAAGTGCTTAGCTTTGGGTTCAATCTTGCGGTGTCCTTTCCCAATGACAGAAGGGGCAGCAAGGCACATATTGTATTGTTGCCATCGAGGATAACAAGATGGGGTTTATATCATATTGCATGAATTTTATCCCTCTACATCATGTCATCTTGCTTAAGGTGTTACTCTGTTTTCATTAACTTAATACTCTAGATGCATGCTGGATAGCGGTCGATGAGTGGAGTAATAGTAGTAGATGCAGGCAGGAGTCGGTCTACTTGTCTCAGACGTGATGCCTATATACATGATCATACCTAGATATTCTCATAACTATGCTCAATTCTGTCAATTGCTCAACAGTAATTTGTTCACCCACCATAGAAATACTTATGCTCTTGAGAGAAGCCACTAGTGAAACCTATGGCCCCCGGGTCTATTCTCATCATATCAATCTTCCATCACTTTATATTTGCTTTGCTTTTACTTCTGCCTTTTATTTTACTTTGCATCTTTATATCAAAAATACCAAAAATATTATCTATCATCTCTATCAGATCTCACTCTCGTAAGTGACCGTGAAGGGATTGACAACCCCTAATCGTGTTGGTTGCGAGGAGCTATCGCTTTGTGTAGGTACGAGGGACTTGCGCATGGCCTCCTACTGGATTGATACCTTGGTTCTCAAAAACTGAGGGAAATACTTACGCTACTTTGCTGCATCATCCTCTCCTCTTCGGGGAAATCCAACGCAGTGCTCAAGAGGTAGCAAGAAGAATTTCTGGCGCCGTTGCCGGGGAGTCTACGCAAAAGTCAACATATCAAGTACCCATCACAATCCCTATCTCCCGCACTACATTATTTGCCATTTGCCTCTCGTTTTCCTCTTCCCCACTTCACCCTTGCCGTTTTATTCACTCTCTCTTTTCCGTTTGCCTTTTTCTCGCTTGCCTTGTCGTTATGGCTAGTCCTCTTTCTGCTCCTTTGTCCCCCGAGTTTGAGGTTCTTCACCTCAAACAAAGACAAGGAGAAAACTTAAAGGATGCTTGGTTTAGAATGATGGAATCTTATCGTAAATGCACCTTAGAAGTGAATTTCAGAATTTTGCTTCGCAACTTCTATGTTGGACTTAATATGTCTCATAAACAACTTTTGGATTGCATTGCCAAAGGCAATTTTATTGAAATTGATCCCAGTATCGCGCATGAAATTGTAGAAGGTATAGTAGGAACTTTACCTCAACAAAAGGGGCCCCATCACACCCAAGAGGAAACGCAAGTTTTTGAGAAAATTTGCGAAGTAACTAAGATTTTACAAAAGTCTCTTGAACCTCTTAAAAGTGTTAGCGGGAATCTCCACCGCATGAATATGTTGATTACTCTTTGCAATAAGCGGTTGGATTCTTTGGATCTCAAGATTTCTGAATATGAAGGGAAACATAAAGAACCTCCCGTATTCGAGCATAACGTCGCTAAAAGAATTAAGAAACAAGATGACCCTACCTAGATCTATCCTTGCTTTTATGCCTAGCTAGGGGCGTTAAACGATAGCGCTTGTTGTGAGGCAACCCAATTTTATTTTTATTTTTTTGTTTTTGTTTCTGTTTAGGAATAAATAATCCATCTACCTTCTGTTTAGATGTGGTTTTATCTTTTAATTAGTGTTTGTGCCAAGTTAAACCTATAGGATCTTCTTGGATGATAGTTATTTGATCTTGCTGTAGTTTCCAGAAACTTTCTGTTCACGAAAACAATTGTTAAAAATAACCAGAACGTGATAAAATAGTGATTCCAATTTCTGCTGATCAATAAACAAATTTCCTAGGCCGTCCTATTTTTGCTGAGTTTTTGGAGTTCCAGAAGTTTGCGTTAGTTACAGATTACTACAGACTGTTCTGTTTTTGACAGATTCTGTTTTTCGTGTGTTGTTTGCTTATTTTGATGAATCTATAGCTAGTAAAATAGTTTATAATCCATAGAGAAGTTGGAATACAGTAGGTTTAACACCAATATAAATAAAGAATGAGTTCATTACAGTACCTTGAAGTGGTCTTTTGTTTTCTTTCGCTAACGGAGCTCACCAGATTTCTGTTGAGTTTTGTGTTGTGAAGTTTTCAAGTTTTGGGTGAAATCTTTTGATGGATTATAGAACAAGGAGTGGAAAGAGCCTAAGCTTGGGGATTCCCATGGCACCCCCAAGATAATCCAAGGCCACCAAAAAGTCAAAGCTTGGGGATGCCCCAGAAGGCATCCCCTCTTTCGTCTACTTCCAACGGTAATTTTACTTGGAGCTATATTTTTATTCACCACATGATATGTGTTTTACTTGGAGCGTCTTGTATGATTTGAGTCTTTGATTTTTAGTTTACCACAATTATCCTTTCTGTACACACCTTTTGAGAGAGCCATCCATGAATTGGAATTTGTTAGAATACTCTATATGCTTCACTTATATCTTTTGAGCTTTATAGTTTTGCTCTAGTGCTTTACTTATATCTTTTAGAGCACGGTGGTGGATTTGTTTTATAGAAACTATTGATCTCTCATGCTTCACTTAGATTATTTTGAGAGTCTTAAATAGCATGGTAATTTGCTTAATAATAATAATATGCCTGGTATTCAAGATTTGTAAAACTTTCTTTTGAGTGCGTTGAATACTAAGAAAAGTTTGATGCTTGATAATTGTTTTGAGATATGGACGTGATAATATCAAAGTCGTCCTAGTTGAGTAGTTGTGAATTTTTTAGAAATGCCTGTGTTGAAGTTTGCAAGTCCCGTAGCATGCACGTACGGTTAACATTATGTAACAAATTTGAAACATGAGGTGTTATTTGATTGTCCTCCTTTTGAGTGGCGGTCCGGAACGAGCGATGGTCTTTTCCTACCAATCTATCCCCTAGGAGCATGCGCATAGTACTTTGGTTTTTGATGGCTTGTAGATTTTTGCAATAAGTATATGAGTTCTTTATGACTAATGTTGAGTCCATTGATTATACGCACTCTCACCCTTCCATCATTGCTAGCCTCTTCGGTACCGTGCATTGCCCTTTCTCACATTGAGAGTTGGTGCAAACTTCGCCGGTGCATCCAAACCCCATGATATGATACGCTCTTTCACACATAAACCTCCTTATATCTTCCTCAAAACAGCCACCATACCTACCTATTATGGCATTTCCATAGTCATTCCGAGATATATTGCCATGCAACTTTCCACCATTCCGTTCATCATGACATAATCGTCATTGTCATATTTCTTAGCATGATCATGTAGTTGACATAGTATTTGTGGCAAAGCCACCATTCATAATTCTTTCATACATGTCACTCTTGAGTCATTGCATATCCCAGTACACCGCCGGAGGTATTCATATAGAGTCATACCTTGTTCTAGTATCGAGTTGTAATCATTGAGTTGTAAATAAATAGAAGTGTGATGATCATCATTCAATAGAGAATTGTCCCAAAAAAGGAGAAAGGCCAAAGAAAAAAAAGAAGGCTCAAAAAAAGAAATAAAAGAAAATAAATAAAAGGGGCAATGCTACTATCCTTTTTTCCACACTTGTGCTTCAAAGTAGCACCATAATCTTCATGATAGAGAGTCTCTTGTTTTGTCATTTTCATATACTAGTGGGAATCTTTCATTATAGAACTTGGCTTGTATATTCCAACAATGGGCCTCCTCAAGTGCCCTAGGTCTTTGTGAGAAAGCAAGTTGGATGCACACCCACTTAGTTTTCTTTTGTTGAGCTTTCATACATTTATAGCTCTAGTGCATCCGTTGCATGGCAATCCCTACTCCTTGCATTAACATCAATCGATGGGCATCTCCATAGCCTATTGATTAGCCTCGTTGATGTGAGATCTTCTCCTTTTTTGTCTTCTCCACATAACCCCCATCATCATATTCTATTCCACCCATAGTGCTATATCCATGGCTCACGCTCATGTATTGCGTGAAGGTTTATAAGTTTGAGATTACTAAAGTATGAAACAATTGCTTGGCTTGTCATCGGGGTTGTGCATGATGAGAGCATTCTTGTGTGACAAAAATGGAGCATGACTAAACTATATGATTTTGTAGGGATGAACTTTCTATGGCCATGTTATTTTGAGAAGACATAATTGCTCAGTTAGTATGCTTGAAGTATTATTATTTTTATGTCAATATGAACTTTTGTCTTGAATCTTTCGGATCTGAATATTCATACCACAATTAAGAAGATTTACATTGAAATTATGCCAAGTAGCACTCCGCATCAAAAATTCTCTTTTTATCATTTACCTACTTGAGGACGAGCAGGAATTGAGCTTGGGGATGGCTGATACGTCTCCAACGTATCTATAATTTTTTATTGCTCCATGCTATATTATCTACTGTTTTGGACCAAGTTGGGCTTTATTTTCCACTTTTATATTACTTTTGGGACTAACCTATTAACCGGAGGCCCAGCCCAGAATTGTTATTTTTTGCCTATTTCAGTGTTTCGAAGAAACAGAATATCAAACGGAGTCCAAATGGAATGAAACCTTCGGGAACGTGATTTGCTCATCAGATAAGATCTAGGAGACTTGGACCCTCCGTTAAGAAAGCCACGAGGCGGTCACGAGGGTGGAGGGCGCGCCCCCTGCCTCGTGGGCCCCTCGAAGCTCCACCGACGTACTCCTTCCTCCTATATATACCTACGTACCCCCAAACGATCAGATACGGAGCCAAAAACCTAATTCCACTGCCGCAACTTTCTGTATCCACGAGATCCCATCTTGGAGCCCGTTTCGGAGCTCCGCCGGAGGGGGCATCCACCACGGAGGGCTTCTACATCAACATCATAGCCTCTCCGATGAAGTGTGAGTAGTTTACCTCAGACCATCGGGTCCATAGTTTGTAGCTAGATTGCTTCTTCTCTCTTTTTGGATCTCAATACAATGTTCTCCCCCTCTCTCTAGTGGAGATCTAGTCGATGTAATCTTCTTTTTGCGGTGTGTTTGTTGAGACCGATGAATTGTGGGTTTATGATCAAGTCTATCTTTTAACAATATTTGAATCTTCTCTGAATTCTTTTATGTATGATTGGTTATCTTTGCAAGTCTCTTCGAATTATCAGTTTGGTTTGGCCTACTAGATTGGTTTTTCTTGTAATGGGAAGTGCTTGGCTTTGGGTTCAATCTTGCGGTGTCCTTTCCCAGTGACAGAAGGGGCAGCAAGGCACGTATTGTATTGTTGCCATCGAGGATAACAAGATGGGGTTTATATCATATTGCATGAATTTATCCCTCTACATCATGTCATCTTGCTTAAGGCGTTACTCTGTTTTCATTAACTTAATACTCTAGATGCATGCTGGATAGCGGTCGATGAGTGGAGTAATAGTAGTAGATGCAGGCAGGAGTCGATCTACTTGTCTCGGACGTGATGCCTATATACATGATCATACCTAGATATTCTCATAACTATGCTCATTTCTGTCAATTGCTCAACAGTAATTTGTTCACCCACCGTAGAAATACTTATGCTCTTGAGAGAAGTCACTAGTGAAACCTATGGCCCCCGGGTCTATTCTCAACATATCAATCTTCCATCACTTTATATTTGCTTTGCTTTTACTTCTGCCTTTTATTTTACTTTGCATCTTTATATCAAAAATACCAAAAATATTATCTATCATCTCTATCAGATCTCACTCTCGTAAGTGACCGTGAAGGGATTGACAACCCCTAATCGCGTTGGTTGCGAGGAGCTATCGCTTTGTGTAGGTACGAGGGACTTGCGCGTGGCCTCCTACTGGATTGATACCTTGGTTCTCAAAAACTGAGGGAAATACTTACGCTACTTTGCTGCATCATCCTCTCCTCTTTAGGGAAATCCAACGCAGTGCTTAAGAGGTAGCAGTTGTCTTCTTTATTCCGGCCCTTGTTTTTGCTGCATCATGGTTTTCCATTGCCATCCCTAACTTCGGATGTGCTTGGGTCGCTGGTGCTACCTCGGGCTAGCCAGCTGTCCTCGCCCGCGCAAAAGCGGGTCATGAGGCTTGTTAGGGCTGCCATTGTTCTCGGCTTTTCTTGGCTGAGGTGTCTGGCAAGCCATTCGTCTCGGATGCTATGCTTGAAAGATGCTAAGGCTTCGGCGTTCGGATAGTCGACGATTTGGTTCTTCTTATTGAGAAACATGTTCCAAAGCTTTCGTGTTGACTCTCCGGGCTGTTGAATTATATGACTTAAATCGTCTGCATCCGGAGGTCAGACATAGGTCCCTTGAAAATTAGCTCAAAAGGCATCTTCGAGCTCCTCCCAACTTCCAATGGAGTTATCGGGGAGGCTTTTCAGCCAGTGCCGAGCTGGTCCTTTAAGCTTGAGGGGCAAGTACTTGATGGTGTGGAGATCGTCTCCGCGAGCCATATGAATATGGAGGATAAATTCCTCAATCCAAACCCCAGGGTCTGTGGTCCCGTCGTCTGCCTCTATGTTCACTGGTTTGAATCCTTCTGGAAATTCGTGGTCCAGCACCTCATCGGTGAAACATAGGGGGTGTGCAGCACCCCTGTATTTAGATGTACCATGGCGTTCGGACGGTTGTGGTGTTCGGTTTTGGTTGTGCGCTGGAGCGCGTTTCCTTGATCCGTAGATGGATATGGTTGCGTCGGCCTTTTGATGCGAGCCCTCACGTGGATCGTGTACTAACTTATGTGCGGCCTCGTTGGCCGCTCTATCACGGCCACGAGGTCGTCGATCCGACCGGTCAGCTATTTTATTTTTTGGCTGTGGCGGCTCTAAGGCCTCATCGTCGAATTCAGGCAGCAGCTTGCGCTTTGGGTAGCTCTTCGTGTGGCGACTGCCACCGTACTTTTCTGCAGTGTCGAGCACTTTGTTCCATCTACTGTTGAGTGTATTTTGTGCGGCCTTGAGCCTTTGCTTCTGCTTCTTCAAACTCCTCGCAGTGGCGATAAGCCTTCTATGGAGGTTCTCTTGCTCTAAGTGCCTTTCCGGGATGATGTGTGCATCGTCATCCGGATTGTTCTCCTCTCCGGAGACGGGTTGATTAGCTTGACGCTCGGCGTCGCCATGATCGGACAGCGGCTCCGTAATGTGTTCATCATCTGCTGGCTCACCCTGCTCTATTGCTGGGTCTATGTGGTCGTCGTTTCCTTCGGATTCGACCGGGGTATTATTTTTTATTGCGCTGTTATCGCTGTTTTTGCCGAGGAGGGATTTGGAGTGGCGCCTACGTCGCCGCTTTGATTGCTTCTCGAGGGAGCTATCCTTCGCTGCATCCTTCCGTTCCTCATCATCATTTTCTTTGGGTGTATCCACCATGTGTATGTCATGTGATGAAGTGGCGGTCCAACGCCCTGTGGGCAGTGGTTCCTGTTCGTCTCCTACATCGTTGTCCATACCATCGATGTCTTTAGAGTCTAAGTCGAGCATGTCGGTTAAATCATCGATAGTGGCTACTAAGTGGGTGGTGGGTGGGGAGTGAATTTCTTCATCACCCGCATCCCATTCTAGCCGGACATAGTTCGGCCAAGGCTCTCCTAACAAGGAGAGAGACCTTAACGAGTTTAGCACATCGCCGAAGGGCGAGTGCTGGAAGATATCCGCGGAGGTGAACTCCATGATCGGCGCCCAATCGGATTTGATAGGCATGGGCACAGGCGGTTCAGAGTCCGTGGCTGGAGATGAATCTAGTGGTTCAGCGTCACGGCTCTCGTGAGGGGTATGGTCAGTATTCGGCTCTATCAACACTGAGAGTGCGGCCTCCAAGGCGGGGTCTATCCACCCGTCCTCGGATGGCGCAATCTGCTCCGGATTGAAGGCCAGAGTAGTTGCTGGCGTGATCTCCCAAACACTGTCCGATGGCAGAGCCACATGCTCGTCGTGATCGTGCGGCACACCTGGCATGGGCTCGAATCCATCGAAGATCAAGTCTCCGCGGATATCGGCAGTGTAATTCAAATTTCCAAACCTGACCTGGTGGCCAGGGGCTTAGCTCTCGATCTGCTCCAGATGGCCAAACGAGTTGGCCCGCAGTGCGAAACCGCCAAATATAAAGATATGTCTGGGGAGGAAGACCTCACCCTGGACCACATCGTTACCGATGATCGAAGGAGCCATCAAGCCTCACGGTGACGACACAGTGGAACTCTCAATGAAAGCACCAATGTCGGTGTCAAAACCGGCGGATCTCGGGTAGGGGGTCCCGAACTGTGCATCTAAGGTGGATGGTAACAGGAGGCAGGGGACACGATGTTTACCCAGGTTTGGGCCCTCTCGATGGAGGTAATACCCTACTTCCTGCTTGATTGATCTTGATGATATGAGTAGTACAAGAGTTGATCTACCACGAGATCGTAGAGGCTAAACCCTAGAAGCTAGCCTATGGTATGATTGTTGTTGTCCTACGGACTAAACCCTCCGGTTTATATAGACACCGAAGGGGGCTAGGGTTACACAGAGTCGGTTACAAGGGAGGAGATCTACATATCCATATCGCTAAGCTTGCCTTCCACGCCAAGGAGAGTCCCATCCGGACACGGGACGAAGTCTTCAATCTTGTATCTTCATAGTCCAACAGTCCGGCCAAAGGATATAGTCCGGCTATCCAGATACCCCCTAATCCAGGACTCCCTCAGTAGGTATCCATGCCACAGAGACAAACTGCACATGTCCCCTCTCACGTCCAGTAGGCTAGCCACTCTATATCTTTGACATGGGCACACACAAATTCGATGGCACTCTTTATCGATCGCACGTGCGCGCACACACACACATCATCCCTCTCTTCGATTCTATGGATACCTCAAGCCAATGATACCTCCACTCTCTTCCCGTGGATCGCCCCCTCTATATATATGATATATCCAGGACTCTATTTCACACACATTGCATATGTTACATTTTTTGATTGACCCCCCCTCCTCCAAAAAAACACTCACGAACTCACACACTATATCTCTCTACGTTTGTATCTCTCTCACACAACCCCACGTGGGTGGTGTACGTACACGAAGAGAATAGGTGCACGTACTCGCGCTTCGTGCCCAGCCACACCCGCGTGGGTACACGGTGGAGCTCATTTCTGTATGAAATGGCAGCCCACGTGCTAATTTGAACGCGTGTAGCGGTTGTTTACCTACGGAGGTCGTGTACCACGCGTGCATGAAACAAAGTTCGACTTGATGCATTAGCGCATTATTTTTAAATAAATTTATATCACTCAATGGCACGTACACAGAATATAAAATGATTTTTATGGAGAAAAAGGTAGTCCGCTCCACTATATACAATCGAGCCTGCCTGCCTGCCTGGGTTTGTCTCTCTTCAGAGTATCTCACACAAGGCGGCGGTGGCCTCTCTCTTTCTCTCTCTCACCGTTCGTCACTGATCCGGTCACATCCCGTCCGCCGGCTGAAAGGGAGGATGTGCATCGTTTCTCTGTTCGACGGCGCCGAGGCAGCATGTCCCGATCTGCGGTACCCGCCATTCTCTCTGATCAAGATCCGGCGTGGTAGGGCCTACGCCACCTACTTGCTGCCGTAGTATGGGCAGACCCCGCCCGCCGCTGCTGACCTAGTTACTTCCCGATGACCCCCAGGTATCCCCTCTAGCCTTGCTCCACTACCCGTCTTCCCACGTCGCTGCATGTGGAAAATCTTGCATGTGGATCTTCCATAGTTCTTTGCCCAAAACATAGCTCGTCCAGCGTACTTTCCATATTGCAATCTCATCCTCACACTGTTTTAGACAAAAACAACCATGTTGTTATCTTCCCTTATTACATGGAATATGCTTCTTTTTTTGTTGGGGTATGTGTCTTCAACTCGTGTTATTGGCCAGTAATTGTTTCCTTTCTACCTCTTTTTTGCAAAACGGGCTACCATTTTACCTCGTTGCTATTGCAACCTTTGGTGAACTGCACAAATAACTTTTTTCTTAAGAGTGTTTTGTGCAGTTGTACTAAAATGTCACACGGGCAACGTCTCTACATTTCAGTGCGACTGCACAAAGGGAGATTGGTTTTGCTCTATCCTCCTCATCCAACTCCGAGCCTATTCTTCTCCAACTATTTGCTTAATCTTCTCCAACTAGTTAGTCTTAAGAGAGACTGCAAAGGTGACCGACTTCTATTTGTGTGTTTATAGTTTCATCAGCAGTCCTGTATTATCGTAAATCACACTTAATATCTTTGGAACAAGGACGCTCAGCTCTATTTTAGTGGAACTGCACAAAATGATCGGAATGTTGCATGCACCAGACAGATACTTTTTTCCCAACATGCCTTGTTGATTTAGACAGAGCTGGGGGGATGTTGCTGCCAATGAAAGCATGGATCAATTTTAATTTAACACCTTCTCACAACTTTGTCTTCAGTTGTGATGTAAATATTAGCTCTGATCTGCTAATCATTGAGATGCATTAGCAAGGAAGTTAGTTTTTTATTGTTTCTGAAAGAGAATCGATGGCAAGACACACGAAACAAAAGCTGAAAGCTCAGAGCATTGTACAATTTCATGTCGCTGGAAAATTATTTGTATAGTACGTCAATTATGTAAACAAATGGTAGAAGCTTGATAGCATGGCCAGAAGCCTCTTCAGCATCCGCGTCCATGTGCCATGCACAAAATTATACTCCTCCGTTCCTAAATATTTGTCTTTTTACAAATTTCAAATGGGCATATTTTAGAGTGTAGATTCACTCATTTTGCTTCGTATGTAGTCACTTGTTGAAATCTCTAGAAAGACAAATACTCCAGAGTATATTTAAGAACCGAGGGAGTAGTGCACAACCGCATGGGAGACTCAGCCCGGTCGTTGCGCTGCATTAATAGTGAGTAATGAGCAGTCAAATCATAAGCCCCACCTTTCCCACCGTAAGTTGCTTGGAAGAAGCAACCATCAATATGCTCTTCTTTGAATCCGCTCATACTACTCCATCCATCACTGTTTATAGAGCGCACTTCAAAAAAAATCTCTGGGACTAAGGCGACTAGCGATCGGCCTGAAAAATAGTATTGGTAGTTATAGCACGGCGTCTATTACTAGAGGAAATAACGCGTACACACATGCATGCAGTGCTTCCACCACAAGTACACACATGCATGCACTTACTCCACTCCGTAGTATATCGAGAGAAAATTGTGGACTTGATTGCGGTTACCATGCCCTAATTAATTGAGTATTAAACCAAACACGTCTAAAGTCTCTCTGGTGGTGGAAATGCATTAGAATGAAACGCGCCGTATAAACTATGACGTAGTGATGTCTACTATGCAACCTTCTTCTTGTAGATGTTGTTGGGCCTCCAAGTGCAGAGGTTTGTAGGACAGTAGCAAATTTCCCTCAAGTGGATGACCTAATGTTTATCAATCCGTGGGAGGCATAGGATGAAGATGGTCTCTCTCAAACAACCCTGCAACCAAATAACAAAGAGTCTCTTGTGTCCCCAACACACCCAATACAATGGTAAATTGTATAGGTGCACTAGTTCGGCGAAGAGATGGTGATACAAGTGCAATATGGATGGTAGATATAGGTTTTTGTAATCTGAAAATATAAAAACAGCAAGGTAACTAATGATAAAAGTGAGCACAAACTGTATTGCAATGCGTCGAAACAAGGCCTAGGGTTCATACTTTCACTAGTGCAAGTTCTCTCAACAATAATAACATAATTGGATCATATAACTATCCCTCAACATGCAACAAAGATTCACTCCAAAGTCACTAATAGCGGAGAACAAACGAAGAGATTATTGTAGGGTACGAAACCACCTCAAAGTTATCCTTTCTGATCGATCTATTCAAGAGTCCGTAGTAAAATAACACGAAGCTATTCTTTCTGTTCAATCTATCATAGAGTTCGTACTAGAATAATGCTACCTCTTGAGCACTGCGTTGGATTTCCTTGAAGAGGAAAGGGTGATGCAGCAGAGTAGAGTAAGTATTTCCCTTAGTTTTTGAGAACCAAGGTATCAATCCAGTAGGAGGCTATGCGCAAGTCCCTCGTACCTACACAAAACAAATAGCTCCACGCAACCAACGCGATTAGGGGTTGTCAATCCCTTCACTGTCACTTACGAGAGTGAGATCTGAAAGAGATAATAGATAATATTTTGGTATTTTTGGTATAAAGATGCAAAGTAAAATAAAAGCAAAGGCAATAATAAAGTGTTGGGAGATTAATATGATGAGAATAGACCCGGGGGCCATAGATTTCACTAGTGGCTTCTCTCAAGAGCATAAGTATTTTACAGTGGATGAACGAATTACTGTTGAGCAATTGACAGAATTGAGCATAGTTATGAGAATATCTAGGTATGATCATGTATATAGGCATCACGTCCGAGACAAGTAGACCGACTCCTGCCTGCATCTACTACTATTACTCCACTCATCGACCGCTATCCAGCATGCATCTAGAGTATAGAAAACAGAGTAACGCCTTAAGCAAGATGACATGATGCAGAGGGATAAATTCATGCAATATGATAAAAAAAACCATCTTGTTATCCTCAATGGCAACAATACAATACGTGCCTTGCTGCCCCTACTGTCACTGGGAAAGGACAACGCAAGATTAACCCAAAGATAAGCACTTCTCCCATTGCAAGAAAAACCAATCTAGTAGGCCAAACCAAACTGGTAATTCAAAGAGACTTGCAAAGATAACCAATCATACATAAATTCAGAGAAGATTCAAATATTGTTCATAGATAGACTTGATCATAAACCCACAATTCATCGGTCTCAATGAACACACCGCAAAAAGAAGATTACATCGAATATATCTCCATGAGAGAGGGGGAGAACATTATATTCACTACAAAAAAAAGACACATCCGTGACATTTTGGGCCGAACGAAAAAAAATTTGTCATACATATGACACTTCTATGACGATAATTGTGACAAAACCCGATATCATCATAGATGTGGTGGGCTCCTACTTCTATGACAAAAAATCATGACAGAAAATGGGCTTTTCGTCCTAGGCGGGCCGGAGACGCAGCTGCATGACATTCTTTGGGCCATCCATGACGGAAAAAACCATGGTAGAAGCGAGGGCGAGGAAAATTTCGGCGAGTTCCCGGTTACGGTGGGAGGTCGGGGGCCAAGCGATGTGTGTTTCTCTCGTACACGTACGCGCATGTGTGCGAGGCATTGGCTCTAACTGAACCCGAGCGAGGCGTTGGGTTCTAACTGAACCCGAGTGATTGCACTGCAGGCTACGCGTTACTGAACCCGAGCGATCGATCGATGGCTGTTAACTGAACCCGATCAAGTGATTCCTTCGCTACTGCTGCTAACTGAAGCCGATCGATGCTGCCTCTTGGATGAACAGTGAGCGTTGCGGGGGGTTCTGGATGAACAGGACCCCGTGGTGTGGTGGAGGGCTGGATGAACAGTAGATGATGGAGGGGTGCCCGTGGAGGGGTGGTTGAACAGGACCCCGTGGTGTGGAGGGCTGGATGAACAGTAGACGATGGAGGGGTGCCCGTGGAGGGGTGGTTGAACAGGACCCCGTGGTGTGGAGGGCTGGATGAACAGTAGACGGTGGAGGGGTGGTTGAACAGTAGCCGGTGGAGTAGCGCGTGGTGGAGGCTGGAGGAGGTCGACGGTAGCCCGTGGAGGTTGGAGGAGGTCGACGGTGGAGATGAACAGTATCCCGTGGAGTCCTGTTTTGCGGTACGCCACACCCCTCCCAATGAACAGGACCCCTGTTTTGACCGTAGGAGGTCCGTTTCGTCCGTTTTGCGGTACGCCACACCCCTCCCGATCAACAGGACCCCCATTTCGACTGTAGGAGGTCCGTTTCGTCCATTTTGCGGTACGCCACACCCCTCCCGATCAACAGGACCCCCGTTTCGACCATTGGAGGTCCGTTTCCTCCGTTTTGCGGTACGCCAGGCCTCGTTTCCATCGCCTGTTCCGTCCAAGCACTCCCAATGAACACGACCACGCATTCCGTTTCGACCCAGCCGGTTGGCTCCCATGCATTCCGTTGCCTCCTGATGCACACGACGCATTCCGTTGCCTCCCCATGAACATGACGCATTCCGTTGCCTCCCCATGAACACGACGCATTCCGTTGCCTCCCCATGAACACGACGACGACGATGTTTCTCCGTTCCGATCCAGCCATATACACGAGCCATGGCCGTACGTATGCGCGAGTAGGCGTTCGAGACCCTGCCCGTATGTACGTACGTGGCCGTATTTTCTTGTTGCACACTAGCCGTTGTACGTACGTGTACATGCTACGTGCGCGCCTCTACTACGACACGTACGCGCCTCTACTACGACATGTGCGTGCCTCTACATATCGACCAGTATATATGTACGTACACATTCACGACCAGAATGACAACACTACGTACGCTTCGACTAGGTGGGTCCCGACTGCCAGGCACTTCCTTGCCTGCGAAGATGTAGCTGGTGGGTCCCAGCAGTCAGGGGGGCGAATCGTTTTGTTTTTTTTGCCCGGACGCACTCCCTTGCATGCGAAGGTGTAGCTGTTGGGTCCCAGCAGTCAGGGGGGAATCGTTTTTTTGCCCAGACGCACTTCCTTGCATGCGAAGATATAGCTGGTGGGTCCCAGCAGTCAAGGGGGCGAATCATTTTTTTTCGGACGCACTTCCTTGCATGCGAAGATGTAGCTGGTGGGTCCCAGCAGTCAGGGGGAAACTTTTTTTTGGCAAAATACGGTGGCCCGTCCGGTGGGTCCCCGCTGTCAGGTGGAGGAATAATTGTTTTGCGCATAATAATGAGGCACTTCCTTGCTGTGGCCGTGGACCCAGCTGTCAGCCTCTCCAAGTACAGTCCACGTCCGATGGAAGCCATTCCTTGACCACGTTGACCGCGCCGCGCTGAGAGCACCAGGGCGGTGGACGACGGTGAGGCCTAGGAAGGGGACAACGCGGAGCCGGGGAAGACGCGGCAGTGGATGCCCACGCGTAGAGGAGTATGAGGGTTCACTCGTTCGGCTGCGGTGTGAGGCTGCCGTCGCCGCAGAATAATAGGGGGTGTGGGTGCGTAGAGGGATGGCCTGGCCAGCGGTGGGAGTAGTAGGGGCGGTGAGGCCTCCGCGGCATCACAGCCGGCCACGGGCGGCAGGAGCAGGCGGCACGACCTGCGCTGCTTTGGGCGGCTGGAGCAAGAAGACCAGAGGTTGAAGAAGGACTACGGCTGTTGGATGGACATCGTACGGTCACTAGAGCTAGAATCGTTCATATATTGACTAAAGTTGACAAAGGCCTCCGTCCCAGTCAACTTAGTAGGCCCACAAGTCAGCCTCCCACCAAGGTGGGTCCCAGCTAGCAGGGGGTATTCGTTTTTTTTGTGCGTAATAAGGAGGCACTTCCGGTGGGTCCGAACTGACTGCGGGGGAAACGTTTTTTCGCAAAATACGGTGGCCCGTCCTATGGGTCCCAGCAGTCAGGGGCAAACGTTTTTTTCACGAAATACTGGTGGCCCGTCCGGTGGGTCCCTGCTGTCAGGTGGAGGAATACATATTTTCCGCGTAATAAGGAGGCACTTCCTTGTGGCTGCCGTGGACCCAGCTGTCAGCCTCTCCATGTACAGTACTCTTCCGATGGAAGTCGGTCGTTGACCACATTGACCACGCCGCACCGAGAGCACCACGGCGGTGGACGACGGCGAGGCCTAGGAAGGGGACGACATGGAGCCGGGGAAGACGCGGCAGTGGAAGCCCGTACGGGGAGGAGTACGAGGGTTCACCGGCTCGGCTGCGGTGTGAGGCTGCCGTCGCCACAGAATAACATGGGGTGTTGGTGAGTAGAGGGATGCCCTGGCCAGCGGTGGGAGTAGTAGGGGGCGCTGAGGCATGCGCCGCAGCACCGCCGGCCACGGGAGGCGGGACTAGGCGGTGTCGTCGACGCTGCTTTGGCGGTTGGAGCAAGAAGATCCGAGATTGAAGAAACACGACGGTCGTTGGATTGACATCCAACGGTTACGTCTGCTAGAATTGTTTCTTGACGTATATAATAACTAAAAAAATCTTGCATACGCGTCAACTAAACAGGCTCACAAGTCAGACCAGTCCCTATTTTCTTTAATAATTTATATATAGCTCATGGCAACTTCTTATGCAATTTATTGCAGTCGTTTTTTTGGTTGGCCAGGGCCAATTTCGCATATTTCTGTGGGTTCCAAACTATTTTTAATACCGAAATGTCGAGCCACACTTAAAGTACTTTGAAGGTATATTTAAATTAGGTTAATGCCCAGTGAAATAGGAATCTGAAAATGTGAAAAAATTCAGAAATTATAAAGTAATTGCCAATTTGTCATCTGTTTTTATATTTACAACCCATTTCATATTACTTTCAAGATTTGCAGGCGTCTTGAAAGAGTTGCAGCCCATCAGGGCGTAGAAAAATAAGTAGGCCTAGATTGGGTATTCTTCAGAAAAAATACTGGGCTCATTTTCACAAAGAAAAAATAGCTGGGCTGGTCACATGGTGAACATAAAATATAAGCCTGGGCTAGACGGGCCACAACCCAGTTCAAACCCTGCTCTGTCTCAACAATACCAAACAAAAAAAATACTGCTTGAGAAGCTACGTCCCAGGTGTCAGCCGATCTTGTGTTGTTCTCTTGTCTATTGACTATATACGCTCACAATGTCGTGGGTCCTAGATGTCAAGAAAACACCAGGAGGAAGCATTTTATTTTTCCATACGCTAACGTGGTGGGCCCCTACTGTCATCCTCTCCACGTACTTCTGCCGATTCCTGTTGTTTGTTAACCATGTTGACCACGCGAACGGGCGACGCCGCGGCGAGCGCACCAAAGCGTGCGGAGGACGTCGGCGTTAACGATTTAGGAGACGGTGGGGCGGCGATGCGTGCGCTGTGGCGCAGCCAGCCGTGGGAGGCGGAAGCAGGCGGCCCCGTTGGCGCTAGTTTGGTTTTGGCGGCTGGAGGAAGACAGGACTGAAGAAACACGACAAACTGTAAAAGTAGCAGGATTACTTAACAACCTTAACTGAAACCAGCAGGGGCACTTAACAACCAAAGCTGAAAGCAGTATGAGTACTTATACAGGTTCAACCGTACAAAGCACGCCTCAAACAGTGCTACTTTGCCTACAGTTAACCAAGGGTGAGGCCGCCAAGCCCCAGGACAAGGCCCAGGCACCACCCCGTGCATCCACAACCTTCTGAAAGCGGCTTCATCTCGCAACATGGTCAATAAACAGAATATTCACTTTAGAGCCATGGAAAAGCATGAACATAATCTTCTGTCCTATTCTCCAAGATGGACGGGCCTTCATTATTTGGGACCACCCATGAATAAGTATCTTTTCACCTCCAAGGGGAATTGAGTAGGTCGACATAAACATCATGTTGTGACCAAGCGCAAGTCTGACCCGACCATGGTCAAGCATCTGTATAGGAACAATAGAACTCAGCAGTTCCTATTTCAAGAAGATCACAGCTGTAAAACTGTGTATAAGCAATAGTTTATGAACAACATATATAACAGAAAACAGATCGTACCATAAGTTTCTCGACACAGTTGGACCTGTTCAACGAGTGCAGCAGTGGCACACATATTCCACGTGGCCTTCCACCATTGAAACGCCCCACAAGGACCTCAAGACGATCAATAAAGTGTAGGAACTTGTGGATGTCGATCCAGTCAACTTCAGTGCATTAGTAACAGCCGAGTTATTACAGAGTAACAAACTAGCAGACTGCTTAACTCTGAAAAAACCTACACGTGCCACCAATTATAAGAAAATATTAGTTAGAAGTAGCATCTTCGTGAGAGATTCGTTGCTACTTCTAAAGTTAAATTGTGATTAGTTAGACAGAATAGGTGGATTAAGAAGTAATCGAGGCAACAAGCAAGAACCAGATACAAAACTAACATGGATGAACAATTGGAACGACGTTGGGGTGGAAGATCACAGTGAACATGAGACCAGGTTCTGCTATTTCCATCAACATTCGTGCGCCAACTTTCAGCCCGTAACACTTGAGAAAGTTTATCCAAGTTCGCCCATAAAAAAGCAGCGATCTTCTTGGTTCATGAACCCAACTCAGAACTTATATCCATGGCCTGTCTTCACTGTGACCATTAAACTAGTGTATTCAGTTATGGCAAGGCCGAGCATCTTGAGTACATGTGTTCTGGCAGAGCAAATAATACACTGCAGGAAAAATAATATGAGAACACAGCATGTTAAAAAAAACCCACCCTCCCGGATAGAAAAGAGGATTCTAGGAACATACTGTGCGCATTTCAAAATGTTTTGTTAGGATGAGAAGGAATAAGTGTGGCATCTCGCCGAGGGCGCAGAAACCTGTAGGGTACTCGTACTTTGGGCATTGCAAATGAAACACACTAGATTCAGTAGGAAGAAAAATGCATCAACGGCGGCGGCTGCCATCCTAGGATTACCTGCGACCAAGGGACTTGGATTTATCGGGGATGGATGAAGAATTCATACCTGGTTCTCCATGAGAAAACCCTATGCAATCGCCGAGAGGGGGTTTTCTCTGAACAAGCAGACGAGGGAGAAGGGGATTCAGGCCCAGTGAAATATTGCCGCTTCATCCATCCAGCTTACTGCTTAAGTTGGAAAGGGGGGTTGTGATTTGACGACTCATTGGGCATTACTGCGGTGCTACGACCGGGGTGTGTCTACCATGAAGTTGTGCACTCTAATTTGTGCATATGGCACATGGACCCCGTTGCCGGTTGCCCCACATATCAGCGAAAGGAAGTAGAAAGACAGGAGTAACTAGTTACACATAAATATATTTTTTGACAGAGAGATACTCCCTCTGTAAAGAAATATACAAATCTTTTATATCACAGGCTCACCTTGCCGAGAAATATATTCCCTCTGCAACGCACGGGCATTATGGGGGTCAGCTTTTATGGGGGTTCAGCTGAGAATATAATACTCAGATAGGCTCATGGTTCTGGACTTTGGGCCGCAGGCCGACCCTGCATGTTTGGGGGCCCATGTGTTCTACCTCAGCGCTTTTCATATTGCAAGCGGTCGGTACGGCGCTGGTTTTAGATGCTGTCGCAAGGCGAATACACAAAATTGAATAAAGCACGGCAACTGTTGGAATGAAATCGAACGACGGTTCCTAACCAGCAATCAGAGTTGCAATTCTATCAACGATATACCATGTGATAAATAATACTGTCGTACTACTTATACACACAGGACACTTGTTTCACCATGCCAGATTATTACATCAAAATCTCTCGGAGGATAGATCAGTTCGGTAGTTGCGTGCTGCTACTGAAGAATTTCAAAGTTGATTTGGACCAGCTCTCCTTGCCGAGAAAGTTCGATTTTGACATCATCCCCTACCGCAAGATATGATTTAGATTTGAACCTTGACCATCCTTTAGCATCAATCATCATGTGACCATCCTTTGTACTTACGGTATATTGAGCAGGTTCATTCACACCAAGGCTGCGCATGGTAAGAGAAACTTGGCCGCGGTCGCCCGGATTGTTGAACGACTCCCTCGTTGCTCTAGGAATTCTTTGTTTGCAAACAAGAAGACATACCCAAACAGTTAGATCAACATAGTGAAGTATGTGAAACAACATGGAAAGAAAAAAGAACTAAGCACTTGGGCGGCCAATGCTTACCAAGAAGGTGGACATGTCGGTTTTTGTAAGGACTTTGGTATATGAAGTGTGAACTGCAGCCCAGACTATTACCGGTGCAACTGCACAGGCCGGAGCAGATGCAAGTGCAAGTGTTGGTGCAGGTGCCGAAGCCGCTGCTGCTGCCGGAGATAATGCTCCTTGTAGAGCTGGTGCCGGTGTCGGAGCAGGTGCCGGTGTCGATGCCCGACCCTCCGGTAGATCAGACTGATCCGCTGATGCGGTCGGTGCCCAATCCTCAGCTGGATCAGACTAAGATGCTGTCGCTGTTAGTGCTAGAGCAACTGCCGGTGCTCGATCTGTGCGAGACAGTGGCGATCGTGTCTAGTCTGCTATGATCAGCTTTCTAACTTGACTAGGATCCGTGACCGTGATCCAGTTTTTTTCTTCATTTCTTTTAAATGCGAGAAGGACTAATTGTGGCATTTTTGTTAAACCAAACTGCAGTTCATCATAGGGATTCAGCTTGTACTCAGACAACAAACTGATCCAATTTTTTCTAGTAATATAAGTGATGGACAGTGCCTTCGTTACTGACACGACATAAGAAGTGAAACCTGCAAAAATAGCCATTGTAGAGCAAACCAAACGGTTTATTCTGTGATGAATGTCACATGGCAAAACCTGCATCGTAAAATTGCAGGAAAAGAAAGAAAAAATGACATTAAAATAATAAGATCTAGACAGTAAATCAATAAGATTTACTTGATGTGACACGAGTGAATCCTTACCAGGAAATCACTATATTGAAGTACTAAACAGAAGATTGATCGTCCAACTACGCGTGGCATGCAGGGGCCCCGCCTACTCCCACAAGCAGGACAGTCCAAAGGTCGTGACAAATCGTATGGACCGAACATCCATAGGACTGGAAATCCTGGTGGTGCGATAAACCCTGCAATGCATACAGATATTGGAGTGTAACCATAATTGATAAACCGTCCTCACAAAAAATATGATCTGGATACTTCAAAATATATAGACTAAATTGAGTGGACAGACATTAACATAGACCGTTCTCAGGACTGACCACACACCAAAAGCGGCAGTACTAATAAACAACACAGGGTTCACAAACACAAATAAAGTACTAAACAATAGTACTTACTACAGACAAGCAAAGTTGCATTAACTAAACTCTATAGACTATTTCTTGCCACCGACCTACGGGATGAACCCCACATAACTGACTAGGCCATGGACTTCGTGTGAGATGTCTACATGCACCATCACCATCTTGTCAACCTTGGAGAACCTAACAGAGTGGTCTTTCCACTCATAAACATGATGATGAAGACAGGCCGCATCAGATTTGTTGGGAAGCTTTACAAGAACCACACCCTTCGTAATCGAAGGCACAGCCAGGAAATTGTTGTGGTCAAGTACAGCCTTGAGAACATGCCTGACAACAATGCTACAGGAAAACACTAGTTTAGGACACGTGGCGACAAGGACACAACAGCTGGATAGTTCAGCAGTAGAACTCATCATCAGGTCTTCCAGTTCACACGGCATGACTTTGAGAACTTCATCTCCACCACGGACCTGGTTCTAACTCAAACAGAAACCATATTTTATTACTACCTCCATTCAGAAATATAAGATGATTTTCGATATTATACTCCATATATGACTACATATACGCACAGAAATGAGTGAACAAAGACACTAGAACATGTCTTCAAAGGCATGAGAGCAGAGGGATTACATGCAATATCCATAACACAAGTTACTGAGGCAAATATACCCTCTTAAAAGGTAGCATTGATGTTCATAAACTACTCCCTCCGTCCCAAAATTCTTGTCTTAGATTTTTCTAGATACGGATGTATCAACTCACATTTTAGTATTAGATACATCCGTATCTAGACAAATCTAAGACAAGAAATTTGGAACAGAGGGAGTAGTTGAAAGTAATCTATAAGAAATCAGTGTCAACCTCTCGCATGTTTTGGTCAAAAGAGGAATTTAGAACCGTCATTTGGCACACTAAAATCACATGCAAGATCACCCAGAAAGTTGTACTACTAGTACTAGTACTGCGTGTTAGATGAAAAAACACGATCAAGATCGAGAAAAAGATCGTCAACAAGAGACATTACCTGGACTTGCTTAATGAGGGATCCCGGAGAGGGGGGCTTGGACAGGGCGATGGCTTTGAGCTTGTCCGCGGTAGTCTCGGCGGGGTGCTTGCGCTTCTTCGTACCATGAGCCTCGACGGTTTTGGCCAGAGCCATAGACATCACGTCGGCCAGTGCTCCGGCGTCCATCCAAGAGAGGAAGCTGAGAGAGAAGAGTGAAAGGAGGAACGAGATGAGGGAGAAGCGAAGCGAGTGGGGGTTTTCTTCAAGAGAGGAAGCTGAGAGAGAAGAGTGAAATGATGGTTGCTACGTCCGCCCAACTTACTGCTGGAAAGGAGGGGGTTTTGTGATTTGACGGCTCATTGGGCATTACTGCGGCGGTTCGATCGGGGTAGTCTACCGTCACTCTACTACGGAGTAATTTAGTGCATGGCTGGTGGACCCAGGTGCTGGCTATCCCACACATCGGCGTAAGTGAGGAATTTAGTGCATGGCTAGAGGAGGATCCGCACGGTAGAGCGTGTCCATTGTTTTTCTGAAGAAAAAAATGATTACAGCAAGCGTTTCCACTCTTACAACGGAGGAGTGCGAAACACGGCATCCACTTGAACATACACAGTGCTCCTACTACTAGGCATGTGTAGTGGTTCATACTACTACACAATCTTGTTGCTAGTGTAGTAAGATATGACGATAACAAATGATGTTGTGTGCATGTCAACTACTCCTATATGCAACATAGTACCGCTTTTTCGACTGTCTGGTCGAGAATGAACGGTGAGATCAATGTTAACAGAACTAGGTCCACAACGCACGGAGAGTACGGTGCTACAGTACTCCACGAAACATGAACCATATGAAGCACGAATAGTGTTAGGCAGGGTGTATGAAGGGTGCACGGGATGGGAGCAAAAGTTCCCTTCTCGACCCACTTTTGGATGTTTGGCAGAGTGCATGAAGGGTGCATGATTCCACACTAGTAGGTTGACAAAAATACACGAAGAGGAAACAACTATATTGAGATGAGAATGCAACCAAACACACCCACATGCTTTGTGCTACAGTGACTGATCTGCACCGTCTGAGTTTGATCCAACGGTCATGTTGCGCTGAGATATGGACATGCCCATGCAGAGGGCGCCTAAACACCACCGAAGTCCCTCTGCTTCTCAAGGCGCGCGACGTTGGTGATGCAGGGTGCAACCGCCCGCAGAGCCCGCTCCCGGTCGATGGGAGCCAGCTCGTCAAAGACGGCGTCCAATGGCACGAATGGATTATGGTGACGGAGCCCTGAAAGGATTCGCCCGGCAACGGTGACGGCAGCCCGCAACCCCTCCTTGTCCAGCTCAGCCCCCACCATCGCGCGGAGACCGCTCAGCTCCTCGGAGATATAGGTGAATAAGGAGACTTGGTCAGGAAGCCGCAACTCGTTGAAGTCGACCGGGTGGTCAAACGGGTTTAGCCCGACGGCCGGCATCGTTGCGCTGGCACGACGGTAGGCATCGCGCAGCCGCAACACATGCGTGGCAACTTGGTTCACCAAGTGGCTGAGGCGATCCTGGACCTCGTCACGATCGGCCTGCTCGCGCTCCAGCCGGTTCCCCTGACGGCCTATCGTATCTCCCGCTTTCTGCAGCAACGCCGTCGACGCCTCGAGCATCTTTGTGGTGGATGCCTGCCGCTTTTGAAGCTCCGTGAACTCCCGCACATAACGGAGGAGCATGGCACTCCTCTCCTCCTTGAGCTCACGGAGCTCCACGTCCTTGGCCCTGAGCTCCGCATCCTTGGCATGGAGCTCCTGTGTCAGGCGGCTCACCTCGAACTCCGTGATCTGCTGCGCCACCATGGCACCAGGTAGAAGCAATGGGGAGAGGAAGCAAAAGGGGTGAAACGGCTGAAAGGCAATGCAATCTACGGGAAGGCGGAGGGAGCGGGGAATCTTTTGGTTTTCACCACGGTAAAACACCAGTCGACGACTTCTCACATTAGGGAGCAGTGGGTTTTTACAGGCGGAGTCATCGTGACTAATTGCTGCCGCGCCTGCTCCTGTCAATCAAAAAATTAAAAATCCTGCCACGCCTGCTCCTCTCAATCAAAAAATTAAAAATCCTGCCGCGCCTGCTCCCGTCAATTAAAAAAATAAAAATCCTGCCACACCCAAACACCAGAGCAACGCCGCGGTGGATATTTAAATTTACCTGCCGGCAAGTAGATAAAAAAAGGGGTGAAAAAACAAATGTGGCGGCAGCCTAGCTAATCGGTCGAACTAGCCCAACTAGCTAGCCACCGTGCTTCAGTGATGTACTCGGCGGGAAAGGTGGTCTTTCGTGATTTGACGACTCATTTACTTGCTTCGGCGCTACGACCGAGGAGGACCCAGAAAACGCGCGGTAGGGCGTCCCACTTTAGGAAGAATATATGCATGCACCACCCGGGAGGACCCCGAAACCGCGCGGTAGGGTGTGCCACATCTCGGCACGGAGGAAAAATGTGTGTGTAAAAATATACTGTATCAGACGTAGTACCTATGGTTCGACCTCGGGACCCAGCCAGTCGGTCGAAAACACCCCACTAGCCACACAGCTTCATCATGCAAACATGGCACGGAGGATAGATGTGGTTAGCTCCGTCTCGACCAGCCACAACGTCTCTTGTTCTAGGCGATTCTTCTATTTTCCAAGCTTTTTTTAGTTGTAATAACACCATGACAAGCTAGCGCCGCTCTTCGTGTGTGCCCGTGCAAAGGTTAGATGATGGAGAGAAGAGAGATTGAGATCGCAGACCTGGGACCCACCAGTAAGTGAGACAACGGTCATGCACATGTTGATGAGGCACTCCCTGTACTCTACTCAACGCAAGTATTGTATAAAATCAAGTTATGGGACAAAGCCAACAACCGTTCGTTTTTTCAGGCTATCGACTTACGCTTTGTAGTCCAGGTTGCCAGTTCGAATCTCGTCTTTCAGATTTGTTAGTTTTAGGTCCAAATTTGATTAATGACAAGTGGGCCCCCGTGTGTTGTTCCGATATTTTAGTGTAGGATGGTTTTTTGAACAAACACTTTGCGCGGTTAGACAAGTAACGGCACGAGTTACACGTATTTTGCAAGTTTATGAACAAAAATGACAGCGACATAGAATATCACATCCACCCCGCAGCTTAGATACTATGGTGATACGAGTTTTTACACCGTTGGAAGTGAGATCCAATGGCTTGGGAGTAGTCTTTGTAATTATGCGCAATTTCCAAACTCTCCAAAGGTTTTTTTTTGCAAATAAAACATTCATGTCTTGTGTGTGCCGCTGCATCTTCGATCCAACGGCTCCCCGGTGCTCATATTAGGTGCTCCCTGTAGCTTAATTACCCACTACGGTGATATGAGCATCTAGGTCGTATGATCAGTGATCAGATGGCACATGCGTAGTACTTATACTTTCTGTGCATTTCCCAAACTCTATCAGCCGTATATTGCAAAAACATTCAAACCTCCTACTGTGGGCTGTTAGATCTCAGTGAACTCGTATCACCATAGAATCTACGGTGCGGGAGCACCTCATACTCTCCCGTGCCAGAAAACATAAGGTGCTATCGCAGCTTGGATGCTACGGTGATACGAGCTTGGAGGTCGTTTGATCTGAGATCCAATGGCATCTGAGTAGTCTTTGTGCTTGTAAGCAGTGGCCAAACTCTTTTGGGGCTTTTCTGCAAAAAACCATTCGAACCACCGAGGAGGTGTTGGGTCACAAATCCAACGCCTCCGAAGAGCTTGTATCACCAAAGCATCTAAGGTGTGGTAGCACATGATATTCTTACATACAGGAGAATATGATGTCCTCCTTCATCTTAGATGCTACGGTGATACAAGCTTCGAGGTCGTTGGATATGGGATCAAAGGGCATCTAAGTAGTTTTTGTAGAAATTGTGTGCAATTCTTAAACTCATCAAGGTTTCCTGCAAAAATATTAAGACACATCATGTGAGCTGCTATATCTCAGATCTACAAGCTCCAAGCAACTCGTATCGACATATAGCATCTAAGGTATGGGGGCACATGATATTCTCCCGGGGAGGAGGGGTGGGGGTGCACAACCAATCGGTGGCTGGGAGGGTGGGGACAAATATAATCTAAACAACCCTAAACAGAGCTCCACAATTTTATCTAAGGTCGAGGGGTTGACCCCCGAGAATCATAGCTCCGCCTAAACACAACATTTGCATGTACTGTAGTACTAGACTTAATATTCATGTTTTAGTTTCATGTTCATTTTAAATATTGAACTGAGGACCATGGATGTCTTACATTTTACTCCCTTCATTTCTAAATATTAGTCTTTTTAGAGGCTTCAAATGGACTGGCACATACGGATGTATATAGACATATTTTAGAGTCTAGATTCACTCATTTTGCTCCGTATGTAGTCACTTATTGAACTCTCTAAAAGACTAATATTTAGGAATAGAAGGAGTATTTTTGAATTCGTGTCATACATGCATGGTTTGGAAAAATAGATGCACTATACTTATTGGATTGTTGTTGTGTTCGTGCGTGTGTGTCTGTGTGTGTGTGTGGTCATATGCTTGATACATACAAAGTTTTCTCACCTCCATATTGTTCATCTTTTAAATTTGAATTTGCATTGGAAAACTTACTAGGGATACCATGAAATGTGAAATCCATGTTGAGATCACTATATCACAAACTCACTCTAATTCAACAACTCGTCATAAATCAATTACCATGTTGAGATTAGTATTTGCAAGGAAAATACGGGTATTGTAATACACATAGATTCATTCAGCAATTTAAAAGGTTCCTTTCGTATTCTCGAATGGTAGGACCCAATGGCGTACCAGCCAGACCTTGGCTCATGTTGATCCTAAAAGAAACGGGCTCGTGTCCTTCGGTGGCGTGCGTGGTACGCACATTAGGCAACCCCAACCAGTCGAGCCTCAGTGTTTCAAGTCGAAATATCTGGCGGCCAGAATTCCAGCCCTAGGAAATTCCCCTCATGTCCCCGGTCCATAATGACTATCGATGAACAACGGAGGGATGCTTTAGTAACTAGACAACGTTACCTACCGTGCCGAGCACGGTTCAATTCCCTCGGTCGCCGCTCGTCAAGGTCACCCATCAACCGCATTGCCTAGTACTACTACTACTACACCAGGATGAGCACAGAATTGAGCCCATTTGTTCGTGCCTAGTACTTGAGTTAATATATCAGGCAATGCACTGGTACAGAGGGATTATCCATTTACTCTGCATATATAACTTGTCTGAAGTCTAACTAAGCAAAATGTTTGACCAAATCCTTTCTTAAGAAATACAACAGGAGAGATGTACGGCTTGAAAATTTATTGCATGATGCAGGTTATGATATTGTTTCGAATCCTGGATCTTAAATTTCAGAAAATCCAAAAGTGAGCATAAATTCTTGAAACTAAGCATGGTCACGTGATATGGCACAAATATTACTTCATAAGTTTTTTCTTCAATTTGAGACAAGCTGCTTATGACAAGTTGCACAAATGAAGAGCCAAGGTATTTTGGAACAAAGACCTGTCACGTTAAGGTGAACGCTTTCACTATTGAAACCGTGGGCGTTTACGTGCCGCCACGAGTCCCCGCTTCTCATCGGCAGGTGCCATCCGAGCAAGCGTGTGAGTCGACGGGAGGCGTGCGAGCAGACCATTGTGCAGGCTCACCAGGAGGCGAGCCCTTTGACCAGGCTCCGCCTCCCACCGTCGTCCCAACTGCTCCCACTTTTAATGTCGCTGGTGCAGCAGTGTAAAATCAACACCGCACTACCCGGTATCGCTAAAATCCTCTCTCTTCCTCTCCGATTCTCCTGTCGTCTACCTCCAACTAGCCTGACCTAAACGTACGCCATGCCGCATCATGATGGTCTGTCCTTAGTGTTCCAGTTTCCTGAGGAAGACACCCAGCCGGAGTCTCAAGAACATAAGGCGCTTTGGGACGAGCTTGAACTGGCCTTGCGGGAAGACGTCGCGCCTGTCCCCGCTCCCGTTTCGGCTCCCGTCGCCCTGACTGCACCAGCACCCATGCCCGTGGCATTGATGGGCTGGGAGCCGCACATTGTCGCCGAGCTTGATCCCACGGGGTTCCACGAGGTCCCCGCCGACTTTCACACGTCCGTGCACCTGCCAGCGCATGCGCCTGCGCGTGCACTGACGCGCACGCTCGTGCCGGTGCCCGTGCACCTGCTAGCGCATGCGCCTGCACGTGCACTGACGTGCGCGCCTGTGCCGGTGCCCGTGCACACGAATGTCTCTGCTGCGCCGTTGACAGCGCCTGTCCCCGCGCGGGTGCCAGTGCCCCTCTCAGCGGCATGGATGGCCGCCGTCTACCGCTTCCTTGCACCAACGCAAGTCGCCTCCTCCCGCCAGTTGACTCGCTCCGAAGTCCAAAACATTTTGGCCTTCCTTGAAGCTAGGCCAACGTCCAGGAGTACGCCAACAACGGCGCAAGACGCCGCCGTCACCGTCGGTCAGTGGCCCAACGACACACAGAGCACGACAGAGGAGCCGCTTCCCACCGCGAGACGCCCCCGCCGCCGCCGCGTAATCTAAATTTGCCATGAAAAAACGTTCGGATTGCCATGCTTAAAATCCAAACGTTTATCATCTCCGTTTATTTTATATCGATCGTCGTATAATTTAAAGTCGGAGTCAGACTGAACGAAATGTATGGTTTGATCGATTGAATGTTCTGCTAGAGCCGTATCAAATTAAATATAAAACGTCATCAAGCCACATGTATTCCTTTTCATCCAATTACCTAGACTGCTTCAATGTCGAGCGCTCAACACGTTTAGCGTGCAATTAATTTCATGCCAAAAATAGTGCTAATCACATGAAAACACGCAAATAATATCCTAGTAGTTAATATCCGCATGCACTTAATATACTTCCAAATTAACGTGCATTGCACGTACACACTGACTAGTGCTACTAGTACGTGAAACTGGTGTCGTGACTTGTGAACGCGTCCAGATATGGTCAACGGCAACATCGCCCATGAGTTCTTCCTGTTTGCCCATGCGTCTAAACGCAGAAGGGGAGGAGAGAGAGAGAACGCACATGGAACCCACCAGTAAGTGAAGGCGAATAGTACTAAAAATAATATTACATGTTATCCATTAATTAGGTTGTGGTAATATAAAAACATTATGTGAACAAAGGGGGTACAACAAACATTGCTATTCTACGTATGTTGCCTATTGACGTGCGGCTTGAAGGCCCGGTCGCATGTTCGATCCTCGTCCTTTATTTTTTAATTTGTATATGGGTCCAAATTTGTTTCATGACATGTGGTCCCCTCGGTGTGTAGTTTGTAGCACTTTAATTTGTGGGACGAAATTTGTTTCATTCCAAGTGGACTATCGGTGTGTAGTTTTGTAGCTTATTTATAATAATTAAAGAGAACAACAACAAAATTTCAATAATACCATGGTGTGACGTTGAAGGTGAGAAAGGACGTGCGAGAGAGCGATGACTGATACGTCTCCGTCGTATCTACTTTTCCAAACACTTTTGCCCTTGTTTTGGACTCTAACTTGTATGATTTGAATGGAACTAACCCGGACTGACGCTGTTTTCAGCAGAATTGCCATGATGTTGTTTTATGTGCAGAAAACAAAAGTTCTCGGAATGACCTGAAACTCCACAGAATACCTTACAATAAATAATAAAAAATCCTCGCCAAAGATGAAGTCCAGGGGGCCCACACCCTGTCCACGAGGGTGGGGGGCGCCCCCCCCCTAGGGCGCGCCCCCCTACCTCATGGGCCCCCTGGAGACTTTCCGACGCCAACTCCAACTCTATATATTTGCTTTCGGGGAGAAAAAAATAGAAGAGAATAAATCATCGTGTTTTACGATACGGAGCCGCCGCCAAGCCCTAAAAGCTCTCGGGAGGGCTGATCTGGAGTCCGTTCGGGGCTCCGGAGAGGGGGATTCGTCGCCGTCGTCATCATCAACCATCCTCCATCACCGATTTCATGATGCTCATCACCGATTTCATGATGCTCATCACCGATTTCATGATTCTCTGGACGGTGATGGGTTGGATGAGATTTATCATGTAATCGAGTTAGTTTTGTTAGGTTTGATCCCTAGTATCCACTATGTTCTGAGATTGATGTTGCTATGACTTTGCTATGCTTAATGCTTGTCACTAGGGCCCGAGTGCCATGATTTCATATCTGAACCTATTATGTTTTCATGAATATATGTGAGTTCTTGATCCTATCTTGCAAGTCTATAGTCACCTACTATGTGTTATGATCCGGCAACCCCGAAGTGACAATAATCGAGACCACTCCCGGCGATGACCATAGTTTGAGGGGTTCATGTATTCACTATGTACTAATGCTTTGTTTCGGTTCTCTATTAAAAGGAGGCCTTAATATCCCTTAGTTTCCATTAAGACCCCGCTGCCACAGGAGGGTAGGACAAAAGATGGCATGCAAGTTCTTTTCCATAAGCACGTATGACTATATTCGGAATACATGCCTACATTACATTGATGAATTGGAGCTAGTTCTATATCACCCTATGTTATGACTGTTACATGATGAACCACATCCAGCATAATTATCCATCACTGATCCGGTGCCTACGAGCTTTCCATATACTGGTTTCCGCTTATTTACTTTTTCGTTGCTATTGTTACAATCACTACAAAATACCAAAAATATTTACTATTGCTTTACTACTCTTGTGTTACCGTTACCACCACTATCATATTACTTTGCTACTAAACACTTTGCTGCAGATACTAAGTTTCCAGGTGTGGTTGAATTGACAACTCAGCTGCTAATACTTGAGAATATTCTTTGGCTCCCCTTGTGTCGAATCAACAAATTTGGGTTGAATACTCTACCCTCGAAAACTGTTGCGATCCCCTATACTTGTGGGTTACCAAGACCTTTTTCTGGCGCCGTTGCTGGGGAGCATAGCTCTATTCTTTGAGTCACTTGGGATTTATATCTGCTGGACACTATGAAGAACTTGAAAGACGCTAAGACAACAATTTATCCCTCAACTACGAGGGGAGGTAAGGAACTGCCATCTAGCTCTACACTTGATTCACCTTTTGTTATGAGTAAGCTTGCGACACCTAAACCTGCTTCTGCTATTCGTTCTGATATGTCGCATGTTATTGATGATGCCACTTCTGCTATGCATGATACTTATGATGAAACTGCTTCTATGCCTAATACTATTGTGCCCCTTAGTGAATTTCTTGATGAACAAATTGCTAGGGCTAGAGAGAAAGAAATTATTGAATCTGATTATAATGATGAAAGTGATGATGAAGATATGCCTGTTATTCCTGAGCGTTATGTTTTTGATATGGAATCTTCTGCCGCTATTTTAGCTTGCAAAGATAGATATGAGCTCAAGAGGTTATTAGCTAAATGGAACAAAGAATCTCTTAAAGATAAAATGAAACCTGACCCTGCTTTTGCTACTTCACCTATTTGTGTTCCCGCTAAGGATTATGAATTCTCTGTTGATCCAGATATAATTACTTTGGTTGAATCTGATCCTTTTCATGGCTATGAATCTGAAACTGTTGTGGCACATCTTACTAAATTAAATGATATAGCCACCCTGTTTACTAATGATGAGAGATCTCGTTACTTTTACATCCTTAAAATATTTCCATTCTCATTAAAGGGTGATGCTAAGATATGGTTTAATTCTCTTGATCCTGGTTGTGTGCGTAGTCCCGAGGATATGATTTATTACTTCTCTGCTAAATATTTCCCTGCTCATAAGAAACAAGCTGCTTTAAAGGAAATATACAACTTTGTGCAAATTAAAGAAGAGAGTCTCCCACAAGCTTGGGGGAGGCTTCTCAAGTTACTTAACGCTTTGCCTGATCATCCTCTTAAGAAAAATGAAATACTTGATATCTTTTATAATGGACTAACCGATGCTTCCAGAGATTACCTGGATAGTTGTGCTGGTTCTCTTTTCAGGGAAAGAACACCGGATGAAGCTGAAATTTTATTGAATAATTTGTTGACAAATGAAAATAATTGGGCACCTCCTGAGCCAGCCCCTGCTCCAATTACTGAGCCTATGCCTAAACCAACTCCGAAGAAGAGAGGTGTTCTATTTCTCAGTCCTGAAGATATGCAAGAGGCAAAGAAATCTATGAAAGAAAAAGGTATTAAAGTTGCAGATGTTAAGAATTTACCTCCTATTGAAGAAATACATGGTCTTAATTTACCGCCTATTGAAGAAACATATGATCTCAATCCTTTATTTATTGAAGAACCCCCAGACCTCGATATCCCGACATAGGTAGTAAAGGTAAATTCTCTCTATAGATTTGATGAAGGTGATATTCCTCATTATAAGTCTGCTAGGCAATGCCTTGATGAGTTCGATAATTTTATTGTCAAACAAGAAAACTTCAATGCTTATTTTGGTAGACAATTGAAATATGATTCCGATATGATTAAACACTTGGGTGATTATATGGCTATTATTAGAGGTGAACTTAAACTTGTTAGCAAACATGCTTCTATGGTTACCACTCAAGTAGAACAAGTACTTAAAGCTCAAAAAGAATTGCTTGATGAAATGAATAGTAAGAAAAATGATTATGTTGTTAGAGTGGTTACTAGAACTGGTAGAATGACTCAGGAACCTTTGTATCCTAAAGGCCGCCCTAAGAGAATTGAGCAAGATTCTCAAAGAAATAATATTGATGCACCTAGTTCTTCTAAAAAGAAGAAAAAGAAAAATGATAGAACTGTGCAAACTTCTAGTGAACCTATTGCTGAACCACCTGGGAATCCCAATGATATCTCTATGTCTGATGCTGAAACACAATCTGGTAATGAACATGAACCTAGTGAAAATTTTAATGATGATGTTCGTGATGATGCCCAACCTAGTAAAGATAATGATGTAGAAGTTGAACCTGATGTTGATCGTGATAACCCACAATCAAAGAATCAACGTTATGATAAGAGATACTTTGTTGCTAGGAAACATGGTAAAGAAAGAGAACCTTGGGTTCGGAAACCCATGCCTTTTCCTCCCAACCCATCCAAGAAAAAGGATGATGAGGATTTTGAGCGCTTTGCTGAAATGATTAGAACTATCTTTTTGCGTATGCGATTGACTGATGTGCTCAAAACTAATCCTTATGCTAAATATATGAAATATATCATTACTAACAAAAGGAAGATACCGGAAGTTGAAATTTCCACCATGCTTGCTAATTATACTTTTAAGGGTGGAATACCAAAGAAACTTAGAGATCTAGGAGTACCTACTATACCATGCTCCATTAAAAGAAATTATGTTAAAACTGCTTTATGTGATTTTGGAGCCAGTGTTAGTGTTATGCCTCTCTCTTTATATCGTAAACTTGACTTGAATAAGTTGACACCTACTAAAATATCTTTGCAAATGGCTGATAAATCAACTGCTATACCTGTTGGCATTTGTGAGGATGTGCCTATTGTGGTTGCGAACGTTACTATTTTAACGGACTTTGTTATTCTTGATATTCCCGAGGATGATAGTATGTCTATTATTCTTGGAAGACCTTTTCTTAATACTGCAGGGGCTGTTATTGATTGCAACAAAGGCAATGTCACTTTTCATGTTAATGGTAATGAGCATATGGTACACTTTCCGAGGAAACAACCTCAAGTTCATAGTATCAACTCTATTGGAAAAATTCCATCGATTATATTTGGAGGTTTTGAATTTCCTATTCCTACTGTCAAGAAGAAATATGATATACTTATTATAGGGGATGTGCATATCCCCGTTGAGGTAACCTAGTGTTATTCGAAATTTCTCCGGTTTCATGTTAATCGGAATGAGTTTGTTAATAAGACTTGGTCAACCTTGTTAGTGGAGTCCTTTTGATAAGCATGAGACGGATGAAACTAGAAGCACAACCTTCTGTACCCTCTTTATACTTTCTATTATTTAGTTGAAATAAAGTAAAGATAGCATTTTTCTGTCTGTTTCCTGACTTATCCGTGCAATATAAAAATATCCTGAAAATAAAAGTCCTCAGAATGCCATGCCAATTTAATATGATTTTTTCGGGAATATTTGAGGATTTATGGTGCAAAAATCACCGCGAGGGGAGCTGCCACCTGGTCACGAGGGTGGAGGGTGCGCCCTACCCCCTGGGTGCGCCCCCCTGCCTCGTGGGCCCATGGTGGCCCTCCTCCACTTATTCCAGCACCCATCTTCTTCTTCTTCCTCCCACAAACACGAAAAACCAACTCAAGCATGAGTTCTAGGCCACTTTGCTGTGATTTTCGATCTCCTTGCCCAAAGCACCTCTCGCAAAACTGCTTGGGGAGATTGTTCCTTGGTATGTGACTCCTCCATTGGTCCAATTATTTTTGTTCTAGTGCTTTATTCGTTGCAAATTTGTGCTGCATAGGTGACCATGTTCTTGAGCTTGTATGTCAAATTTATATGGTTCCAAGTAGTACTAATGCTTGATATAGGCTCTACGCACTTGTAGGAGTAGTTGCTATCAGTTTTATTGAAGTTGGTTCACTTTTGTTTGAAGTTACTAAAAATTTCAGAAATTTTTCAGAGAAAAACAATATGCTTAGGAAGATGTTCCAAGGTGGTTCGTCTAAGAAGCAAGGACCTAGGCTTGCTATGCGTGATGCTGACGAGGAACCACCAAGAGACGCTCTAGTGCGGCCTTGCGAATGGCCGTCGGAAAATTTTATGGATCGTGCGGGAATCAAAGAAGAATTTAAAGCATATTTGCGTAATGCCGGTCTTGAGGACTTTGAGGCTGACAAATGCCCCCAGTATCATGATCTCACAAGTTCATTTGTGAGGAGGTTTGAGTATTCATCTTCGCGTAATTCTCCTTCAGTCATGTTTGATCTTTATGACAAATCTTATACCATGGACTTAGAGGATTTCACTTTTACTTGCAAACTTCCACAATGGGGCAGTGTTAGGGATCCCCCTAAATCTGAATTTAGAAACTTTCTTGCTAGTATAACTGTTGGGAAATCTAGAGATATAACACAAGCTACCATAGGGAGCATTCACTTTCCTATTATACATTATTTTGCTCTCTTCATAGGTAGATGCATAAATGCTAAGGATGAAGCATGTCACATGTGTGTCCCTGACCTTAGCATTCTTAGGAATGCTGTGTTAGGAGACCAATCTTATCATATGAGAACCATTGTAGCTCGTAGGTTGCATCATAATAGATATAATGGAGATTTCTTTGGAGGAATTTATGCAACCCGCTTAGCTAATTTTCTTGAGATAGACATTCGTGAGGGTGATGCGGAGTTGCCCCCCGCTTATTTAGATTATAACTCTATGGCTTCGCACCAGTTTGTCGAGAGGTCTGAATCACCTCTCTTATATCGACTAATCTTTGATAAATGGCGTGTTGTCCGTATTACTCTCCCTGCTCTTGCCTTCTTTGATTACCAGGCAAACGGAAGATATACTATTACCAGAGAGGAGGCAGATGAGTACGAGAGGAGAGCGGAGGCAGCCCGACTCCACGCTGCAGCTCAGGAGGCGATAGTAGCTGCATCACAGTATGATCCCAGCTATTCTTCGTCGCAGTACGACCCCAGCTACACCTACGGGTATCCGCCAGGCTATCCCTGGCAATAGACCAACTTAGGCCAAAAGCCTGAGCTTGGGGGAGTACGTATTTCTCACCGACATTACAATTATGTTCACACACACTCATTGCTAGATGTCGGTGCTCATACTCTTTCACTGTAATATCCATACTAGTTTACTTTCTTTTTCCTGCTTTCTTCTTGTGTGTTTGATAAACCTTAAGAAAAACCAAAAAAATAGTAGTAGTTTACTTTTCTGCTGTAGTAGTAGTTAAAAAGAAAAACCCAAAAATATTACCCGTTCTTCTTTTGCTTGTTGGGAGCTTTCCCGTGAAAATAGTTTTTATTTCTTTTCTTTTCTTTGGGGGTCGATAGGAGAAGACCATGATTAAATTGTTGAAGTGGCTTTTATATGCATTATTATTGATTTAACCAAGAGCCCATATTGCCCTGTCTTCTCCTGTTTATTGAACTAGCAAAGTGGCCCGCTCGATGCGCGGGCTAGGATATTTAAAGTTTTTTTGAAGGTTTTTATTGAAGTATAAATGCAACTAATTGTGGAGACATATTTTAAGTATTAGGATTTCATAAACTTTGTTCTTTGATGTTTTTGTTTTTTCTTATTTTGATATGATTATATTGATGCTCGTTCATCCTTTAATTGCTAATTATTCATTTCATAATAATTGTTGTCTTATGATTGATTGTATTTTTAATTGTACTTTTAAACTATAGTTTTTTTATCGACTGCATTATCCAAAAATGTATATTTTTGCTAACAGTTTTATCATTTTGTTTATTTTTCTGTAAAGAGTAATTTTTTTATGGTTTGTAGAATTGTCAGGTTTTTTTATTTTTTTGTACTGTTTTTTTAATTCTGAAAAAGCTTCTTTTATTTTGAGATGGATTATTTGATTATATAAACATGCATCACAGTACGAAGGGCGACCTTTTGTATTTTTAGTGTGTTTACATAAATCAGTACTTGTACACGTACACTGCAGCACTTAGCAGTACCAATGCCGCCTTACATTTTGACGTTGCATTGTTTCCTAACAGTTTCCACAGTACTAATCCCTGGAGAAACAAAGTTTCGACAGTACGTAACTGGTGTAATGGTCCCACCAGTATTACTGGTCACTTTACCCTGTAGTCTTCTGGACTTCTCCATTCTTCTTTCCTCACACAAGTGAGTGTTCTTGGCGGATCCCCTTTCTTCTTCTTTTTTTCTTGTCAGTGTAGATTTGGTACTGTTGGATAGCTCCCATCTGCTTTGGTCCTAACCTGTGTCCACCCCCGCACTTGGTGCTTCCACAGCGAGACCATCGACGGCGGCTAGTTTTCCTCCTCATACACCTGCTGTAGGTTGGTAAAATGGCGGCTGAGGGGTATCATGTCCCAAGGATCTGTTGCGCCAGGGAGTAGGCGAGATTGTTGATCTGCACGGTGCCGTTGATGTTGTCTTCTGTGCAATTGATTCTGTCATGGATTTCATCTCCCGCAGGTCTGCAATTTTCTTGGATCTAGCTTTAGTATGAGGATGGTAGTGTTGTTTTCTTCCCCAAGGTTTGATTTACTTAAATTAAGATACGTGGGTTCAATGAAAATATGGTTTTCTAATTTTGGCCATTTTGGGGTAGCAGTATTCGTTGGGTGCGATGTGTAGCAAACTCTGCTTCGGAATTTGTCTTAGCGACTGTAATCCTATTTCAGTGGAATGAAATTCACGTTTTCATTGGTAAAAAAATACATTTGCTCAGCGGTACCAACAGTTGCTTGTATCACGTTAGCATAGTTTTATCTTTTAAGTGATCTTTGAGTGTTTAATTTGGTACAGTGTAGATAGTAATATGTAATGTAAGTATCCCGCCAAAAAATAGAAATTAAGTAATGTAATTATATATTTGGGTAGACACACCAGTGGAAATTAGTACTACTAGCAAAATAGCCCATGTGTTGCAACGGGAGAGAAAACATAACACACGCTCTTAACCCAACAACCATCACTCAAGACCACAATAGGTCCATCTCTTTATTTTTGCGAGGCATCATATTTGTGTTGTCGCTTATTCTTCTTCTCACCCTCGCTGGCGATGGCCTCGGTGTTCACACAAAACAAAAAAAACGTGTTTGAATATGGTTAATCCTAAGGTGTCTCTCTCCCTCCCTCCTCTCTCTCTCTCTCGCGATGAGAAATCTATTGTTTTCCCCTGCAACATTTTTTAGAGGTATGCATGTGTAGTTATTGATGTTTTCTTTTTCCCTATATGGTTATAGTGGGGTGTTTATTTGCAATCCGGAACGCCGCCGGTACGAAAGAAAAACGGATCTTGCACTATAAATTATAAGTTTGCTTCCAAAAAATATCTTTAAAATATTTAACAGGTAATATTAACATCATATTTAGATTCCACACATTTTTCTAATAAAATTTCATATATAATATGTTAAAAACAAAGTTACGGTTTAGAAGATACGGATAATTTAGAAAATCATTTTTTTGATTTAAATATATTCCAAAATAATATTTAAAAATACTTAACAGGTAAAAATAATCTCATATTCATATTCTACATATTTTTCTAATCAAATTTCATATATAACATGTTCAAATCAGAGTTGCGGTTTAAAAGATATGGATGATTTAAAAAAGCATTTGTTTGACTTAAATATGATCCGCGGATGAATTACCTAAAACGTCAGGGTTTTTTTCAAAAACATAAAATAACGGTTCGGGTGTGACTTAAATTCGGACGGCGGGTTGATTTTAAGAAAACACAGGGACTTTTGTGTAAAATACAAAAAACGATTCGTTTTGACTTAAAACAGGACCGCGGTTTGAATTCTCTGAAATAGAGGGACTTTTCTGAAAAATATCATGACGGACGACCAAAACCCAATTTGCTTTATTATTAGGTAAAGATATATATTCATTGCATGATCATGTATACTGGCTGTTCTTTTTTTGGTTGATGATAGTAATTTGTGAATGCGAAATACTCCCTCTGTCCCATTTTATAAGACGTTATTACATCCAATATGTGAGGTGTAGTGTTAGTTTGTTTTTGGCCCCCTCCACTTTTTTCCGGGCTTGGGACCGGCATTGGCAGTGTTAGATCCCCCTACCCCTACTAATATTGAACACACTTATCAAAGAATTTGTAGAGTTTTGATTGGCTATAGTTGAAATATTTCCCAGAGTATACTGTATATATAATAATTTAATATGGAAACCGGTCTGATTGCATATTAATATGAATTATAATACTTTTCCCATGCTTTCACTATTGGTTTGCATGAAATTCTAAGCTCGTACAATAGAACTTTAGATAATATATTTTGTCATTGTTTGGTAGTAATGAACCGTTTCGACGCGGACAAAAATTAATAAATAATAGCTGAATATGAAAACAGGTCTGATAGCATTGTACATATGCAATATTACAACGTTTCGATGCTTTTTTATTTGTTTTTATGAAATATAATAAGCCTATAGAATCAAGTATTACATAATATAGATCTTTGATGTTTGGTAGTAATGCAGTATTTCCATGTACGCCCCCGATTTGACCGTACACTAATCATACACGCAAACGTGTACGATCAAGATCAGGGACTCACGGGAAGATATCACAACACAACTCTACAAATAAAAATAAGCCATACAAGCATCATATTACAAGCCAGGGGCCTCGAGGGCTCGAATACAAGAGCTCGATCATAGACGAGTCAGCGAAAGCAACAATATCTGAGTACAGACATAAGTTAAACAAGTTTGCCTTAAGAAGGCTAGCACAAACTGGGATACAGATCGAAAGAGGCGCAGGCCTCCTGCCTGGGATCCTCCTAACTACTCCTGGTCGTCGTCAGCGGGCAGCACGTAGTAGTAGGCACCTCCGATGTAGTAGGAGTCGTCGTCGACGGTGGCGTCTGAATCCTGGGCTCCAACATCTGGTTGCGACAACCAGGTAGAAGGGATAGGGGGAAAAGAGGGAGAAAGCAACCGTGAGTACTCATCCAAAGTACTCGCAAGCAAGGAGCTACACTACATATGCATGGGTAAATGTGTAAAGGGCCATATCGGTGGACTGAACTGCAGAAAGCCAGAATAAGAGGGGGATAGCTAGTCCTTTCGAAGACTACACTTCTGGCAGCCTCCGTCTTGCAGCATGTAGAAGAGAGTAGACTGAAGTCCTCCAAGTAGCATCGCATAGCATAACCCTAACCGATGATCCTCCCATCGTCGCCCTGTGAGAGAACGATCACCGGTTGTATCTGGCACTTGGAAGGGTGTGTTTTATTAAGTTTCCGGTTCTAGTTGTCATAAGGTCAAGGTACAACTCCAAGTCGTCCTGTTACCGAAGATCACGGCTATTCGAATAGATTAACTTCCCTGCAGGGGTGCACCACTTACCCCAACACGCTCGATCCCATTTGGCCGGACACACTCTCCTGGGTCATGCCCGGCCTCGGAAGATCAACACGTCGCAGCCCCACCTAGACCAACAGAGAGGTCAGCACGCCGGTCTAAACCTAAGCGCCCAGGGGTCTGGGCCCATCGCCCTTAGCACACCTGCACATTGCGAACGTGGCCGAAAGCAGACCTAGCCTAGAGGCCTTCCAGTCCAATCCGGCGCGCGCCACTCAGTCGCTGACGTCACGAAGGCTTCGGCTGATACCACGACGCCGGGATACCCATAACTACTCCCGCGTAGATGGTTAGTGCGTATAGACCAAATGGCCAGACTCAGATCAAATACCCAGATCTCGTTAAGCGTGTTAAGTATCCGCGAACGCCGACCAGGGCCAGGCCCACCTCTCTCCTAGGTGGTCGGAACCTGCCCTGCCGCTCCGCCTCAAAGATCCACTCGCGGGTGCTCCTCAAGCCGACCCGTCTTTAGTCACCACATGTATCATGTATAAAGTATATAGTATATGCCCGTGATCAACTCCCGAGTGATCACGGCCCGATAGTATAGCATGGCAGACGGACAAGAATGTAGGGCCACAGATGGAAATACTAGCATCCTATACTAAGCAATAGGATTGCAGGTAAAGGTAACAATAGTAATAGCAAGGACAGGTTATGCATCAGTATAGGATTAACGGGAAGCAGTAACATGCTACACTACTCTAATGCAAGCAGTATAGAGAAGAGTAGGCGATATCTGGTGATCAAAGGGGGGGGCTTGCCTGGTTGCTCTGGCAGGAGAGAGGGGTCGTCAACTCCATAGTCATACTGGGTAGCAGCGGCGTCGGTCTCGGTGTCTAGCGGAAGAAGAGGGGGGAAGAAACAATAAATATAATGCAAACAGATGCATAACGATGCATGACAAGGCAAGTAACGGTGCTAGGGGTTCCCTAACGTGGTATTACGTGATGCCGGTGAAGGGGGATAACATCCGGGAAAGTATCCCCGGTGTTTCGCGTTTTCGGACAGATGAACCGGAGGTGAAATGTTGCAGGTTCACTATGCTAGGGACACGTGGCGGACGAACGGGCCGCGTATCCGAATTCGCCTCGTCGTTCTGAGCAACTTTCATGTACAAAGTTTTCCCATCCGAGCTACGTTTTATTTTATATCAATTTTAAAAGATTTAATTCATTTTTAGGATTTATTTAATTATTTAAATCCAACATTATCCGGAACAGTAAAGGATGATGTCAACATGACATCATGCTGATGTCAGCAGTCAACTGTGCAGTTGACTAGGTCCACTATGTGTGGGTCCCGCATGTCATTGATTGATTAGGCTAATCGGGGTTAATTAAGTTAACTAGTAATTAGGTTAACCTAATCAAGATTAATTATTTTAATTTAATTAATTCTTTAATTAATTAATTAATTTAATAATTATTATTTATCTAATTATTTTTATTATTATTTTTTTTAATTCCTTTTTTTAATTAAAACATTCTGGGCCTGGGGCCCCCTTGTCATAGGCCCCGGGGGGCCTTAGCGGGTTACGGTCGCTGGGTCACGGGCGTGCGGTTTTCGCCCGAACGGCGAGCGGTGTGGGGCTAGCGGCAGGGAGGCGGCGACGGGCAGCAGTGGAGGCGAGGCGGTGCTAAGCAGCGGCGGTGGCGGCAGGTGCAGCGGCAGGAGCGGCCAGAAGGAGCGGCTGACTCCGGCGGCAAGCTTCGAGGGGCGGCGCGGGGTCAGCGGCGAGGTGACGCGGTGGCGCGGGGCGCGGCCACCATAGCGGGACGGCGAGGCCAGGGGCGGCAGGTGCGGGCGACCGCATGGGAGGGCACGGGCGAGCAAAGGCGGCCGCGGCAGACAGGGCAGCGGCGCGAGCGCCGGACGGAGCTGCGGGACGGGGAGGAGGAGGACCGGGACGTGCGGGTGTGGTGCGGTGTGGCGAGGGCGGCCTGGAGCGTGAGCTCCGGCACGCGGGCGCTGCGGGGTGGGGGGAAACGGCGCCGACGACAGAGAAGGGAAGGAAGGGAGCTCACGGTGGGGAGTAAGGACCGTGGCAGTGGGCTCGACGGAGGTCGGGGAAGTCCGACGAGGGAGATCTGGCGACGTGGGAGGAAGCAGGCCGGCGAGGGAGGCGCAGGCTTCGGGCGCGGCGCCCTGGCGCGGGACGACGAGGTCGTCGTGGTGACGGGCGACGGGATCGGGGGGTGCAGGGCGGCGCGGGATCGGGCCCCTCCCCGATCCAAAACCAGTCGAGCGTGGGGGGGAGATGCGGGATCGGGGTCGGGGTCGTTGCCCCCCGATCCAGATCGAGGAAGGAGAGGGAGGCGTGCGAGGGAACGAGTGGGGGAAGTGGGGAACGAGGGGAGTGGGGGTTCGGTCGTCTAGGGTTAGGTCGGGCGGCGGCTGGGCCGACTGGACCGGCCTAGTGGGTCCAGAGGCCAGCTGGGCCGTGGCCCAGTGGGGAGGGGGGTTCTTCTAATTTTTCTTTGTTCTTTGATAGTTTTGTTTTCTGTTTTTATATTTTGTTTTCTCCTTTTATTTGTAGTTTCTTTTATTTTTAGTTTTATAAAATTTACCACTAGTGCCTAAATTTGTATTTATCAACAAACTTCTATGAGATTAATTCTTAACCCATAATAAAATAGTTTTAGCATTTTATAAATTCAATAGGCATTTGTTTAATCGTTTTCACTACTGTTTTAAATTGTTATAGAGCCTTTAAACATTTTATCAAAGTTTGGTTTCTCCACCATAATTACTTACGATTTATTTGTCTCAACCCGAACATTTTAGTTTTGACTTGAAAACTTTTCTAGTTTGACTTTATTTAAAATTTGAATTTGAACGAGTTTTGAATCATCGCGAGATTATCAACAGTAATCGTGGTGACGTGGCAACACTAGCAGAGGTTTACTGTAGCCTAATTATCCGGGCGTCACATTCCACCTGTTGATGCATGTTTGCATTACTTTGGCAGTGTGGTAGACCATATTCGACCTGCCATATCATGTTAGCATAGTTAAGTCAGACTCTATTTGTAACAGATTTTGCAGTGTAGTAAGTTCCTATATATGTATTCTTACGTAATAGTAATGCCTCATCTAGTTAAAGAAACATCATGCTGAAATTCTGTTATTTGTTCATACCTTCAGAATATCTCTGTATAGACTATGTTCTTGACCACATCATCCTCATTGCTATCTTCATCATCTACCATTACCCGCAGTCCCTCCCTTTTTGTTACTCTTGAGAAGGCTACGTATAACTGTCCATGTGTGAAAACTTGTTTAGGCAGATATAGTCCTACTCTGTTTAGAGATTGTCCCTGGCTCTTGTTGATAGTCATAGCAAAGCAAACTGATATAGGATATTGTCGCCTTTTTAGAACAAATGGCCACGCTGATTCAGTTGGTGACATCACTGTTCTTGGAACATATACCTTTTCTCCCACATGGGTTCCAGTTATTATCTGTGCTTCAATGGATCTTCTTCCAAGATGAGTAATCGTCATCCTTGTACCATTGCATAACCCAGCACTTTGGTTTATATTACGTAGTAGCATCACAGGTATGCCGACTTTTAATTTCAGCTTGTGATTTGGGATTCCAGGAAATGGCAAGCCATTCAGGAATTCCGTTGGATATAATAATTCTGTTTCTGCATTGAAGGTAGTTGCTTTGCATACTGTGTCACAGCTTAGATAAGTTTTCTCTTCACCTTGTATCTGATCCATTATATACTCATTTATATCGCGAACTGTTTCATTTCTTGGACATAATATTGCTCTTTCTTCTAAGTATTCTCGTTGGCGGTACCTCTCCTGCAAATTGGGATATATGCTATCCACAACTGTATTTTTGGGATCATTTCCTTTCTTGAGAAGTATGTCATTTGGTATTTTTATCAATTCCTCACCTTCTGATGATGTATTTTTTCCATCGCCGATATTGAGAATCCACTCTGGAAATTCTGCTATCTTTTGTTTCTCGGATTCATCATTTGTTGTGCAGTTCAGCCGGATGTTCTTTGTTAGCTTCATTACCTGAAAGTTCTTCCAAAGGTAAGATCTTTCAATGGATGTAGTGACTATTTTGTGTCTTCTTCCCTTTGGTATAACAGGAAGGATCTGGCGGAAGTCCCCTCCTAGAACCATTGTCATGCCACCGAATGGCCTTTCTCTGCTGTTCACACTCTTATGTCTTAATATATCCCTTAGAGTCCTATCTAGCGCCTCAAAACATATCTTGTTTGCCATTGGAGCTTCATCCCATAGTATTAGCGATGTCTTTTTTAGTAGTTGTGCCAAGTGTGAACCCTGTTTGATGTCACATGTTGACTCTTCTGTAAGGATTAGTGGAATGTGGAACCTCGAGTGTGTTGTTCTCCCTCCTTCTAGAAGCAGTGCTGCAATACCAGATGATGCAACTGCTAGTACTATCTTCCCTTCAGAACGCAACTTTGTTGTGATCGCCTTCCATAGGTATGTCTTACCTGTCCCACCATATCCGTCAACAAAAATTTGTTTTCCAAAATCATTGTCAACAGATTCCATTATTGAGTCAAATGCAAGACGTTGTTCATAGTTGAGACTACCAAAGATCTTCAAATGCTCTTCTCTTTTCTGCTCTTTGTTGTAATTAATTTCTTCATTTAGTAGCTTGTTTCCAAGTTCCTTTATTTCCGAAGAATCAGGAAGTTCTATTTCCACCAAGGCGCGTCCTTGCTTCTGTGATGCTGTGAGGCATAGTGTAGGATAGTTCAATAATTTTCTCTGTTTGTACTCCATGTCTTCGTTTAATACCTCCGAGCATGATTCCCACAATTTTTTTGGGCTTGTGGCTTAAAATTGTTGTGAATAGCTGCCTTAGCTGGTTGCCAGTCGCCCAATTTGATGCCTCCTTGATGCACTCAAGCCACTCTTTGTCATCATCAAGAAATCCTAGTGCTTCACAAGCAGATTTGTATGATGCGTGGACAACTCCATTTACTGTTCTTATGTCTTCAAAACATGTGCATCCTTTCTTGACGTTAAGTAGCATTCGCATATAGTATTTTTGTCCACTTGCTGGATGGGCATAATATATCCTTCCAACCGATCTATCTTTCTTCCTTTTGCTCCACTTTGTCTCTTTCTTTTTCCACACCCATTTTGACGGGAATTCTGCATATGTTAATTCTCTGGCTTCTTCACACATCTTGTTTGTCTCCATCCACTGTGTAAATTTAGTGATTCCTACTCTTTCTTTCCTGACGATCTTGGTTAAATCTGTAGAATCTGAGAAAATTACTTGTTGCTCATTTTCCAGGTGGAAAGGCAACCTTTCGACGCAGGGATCTCTGAAGTGCATTTCGAATTGAAATATTCTCCAACACGCATCATTCCCTGTTATATATGTGCATTCTAGGTACCTTTTTATCTCATCGTTTTCTATTAGTGCTGTTGCTTGGTCATCACCTTTATTTATGTATTTAAAAAGGTATTTTATGGATAAAGATCTGTTGCACACCTCGACATTTATATGTGCTTGATATTTCACCAGCAGATTTCTGTTGTATGGGACTACGTATCTGTTATCCAACTTTATTTCCCCTTTCTGTATGAATCTTCCATCGTCTCGTCTTCTATATACCAGGTATCCATCTTCATCGACAGTGGTATTGTTGTTGTATTTTTTGGGGAACTTTCTTATGCATCTGTTGTCGACCATGCATGGTGACTTTGTGTTTGCTGCACCACATGGCCCGTGCATCATGTAGTTTTCCACAGCCGCATATCCTTCTGGGTCAATTTCCTTGTCTGGTATCTCTGCGCAAGTTACTCTATCCACCTCTGGTGGCTCTGGATACTTGTGTTTCTTTTCCTTTTTGTCGAGGAATATGACTATGTGGGCATGTGGGAGGCCCCTTTTTGAAACTCTATTGTGTATATAACTGCAATTTTATAAAATAGCAGTTAGTTCAGGCAATTAAATAAGATGTTTGATAAAGTCAGTATGATATATTACTTGCGAGTGTTTTTCCGAAGTATTCCCTTTCTCTTATATCTCTCATGAACTCCTTGAGTTTTATGTGGAATACTCGATCAACAATATCAGACCTTTCGTATGCTGTTTGGGCTACTTCGTGTAGCATAGCCTCAATCTCCGGCCATGCTGCGTTGCACGTGAATGTCACAAATAGGTCTGGGTATCCAGCCCACCGACATATTGCCATAGCATCTTGGAAGTTTTGTGCTTTGTATCTAGGGCTATCTGTGACAGTGGATGGCAGCAGTATCCTTTTTCCTACTTGGTCAGCCCTTGTATCTCCTCTTTCTATTGCATCCTGTAAGCCAGCATATAATTCCGTTTGTAGGTTTCCTTGATTATTTTTTATCCAGTCCAGTCTGTACTGCAAAATGCATGCAAGGGCATCCACAATGAACTGCAATGTAAGCTTTTCACACATCAGCAAGTGCATCGATTGGTTAGTACGTTGTTGTAGACGATATGCATAGTATTCCAACATTGTTACATGCTTTCTCTTACATTTTGCACCTTGTTTTAATATGTAAGGTATATTTTGTCTGTACCCATCTTCTGCATATGGGAACAATAGTGGATACTGCATAGCCATGAATTTTGGATGGTTCTCTGATATTCTTCTTGGCTTCATGTTTTTGTACTCAACAATGATATCCCGTCCTTTTCTACTTTCCATGGCATCATTGACAATCAAGGCTGCAACTTCACTTGCAGATGGCATGTCACTTCGTCTTCCATCTGAGCGTCGCTTATTGATTAGTTTTAATCTCACGTTTTGATAGTCACCTTCTTCGAGTCTGTCCCTTGCCATTCTGAAAGTTTTTGCAAGTATGTTATCTCAATCAAGCATATTTTTAAGGCCCTCTACGATGTTGACTCCCTTTTATCTTCCTTTGTCGAAGCATTAATCCTGTTTCTTACCTCATTTTCAGTATCATAGATGTACAGTTGTGCCCAACGTGGTTTATCTTCACCTTCAGGCAGTAGAGTACCTATTCTGTGGTAGTTCTGCTCATTCATTCTAAAAACATATGGCCCACTGCCATTGTTTATTTCTTTGTCTACTTTTCCTCCCATTGTTGTGAAAGCGAACATGGAGTTGTACAATCTGATATTTTGCAAGCAGTTTTTTGATGTCTTTCCGTTGTCTTTCCTTAGCAATTTCGCTAGGTAAGTCGGTGGCTCTCTTAATGGTGGCAACTCAACCTTGCCATGTTGGCAGCATAGTCCAAAAGATGGCATGCTTTTCGCTCTACCTGAAGTTCTTTCTTCATACCAGAAAATTGCACCGCATCGTTCACACTTGCATTTGGGTTTTCCAAAGTTCCAAATTTCCATATCAGTCCTCTCTGATTGCCTGTTAAAGTTTTGGATTTAGCATAAATTGAAACATTATTAATGTCTGGTGTTTTTGATAGTATAAAAACTTGATAGAACTTACAAATGTTGTCTTTGTTTCTTTCTCACCGATTTCGATGTAGTAGATATTTTATTACTTTTTGAGCTGTACACGCACATAGCAGAAAATATCAGATTCACGAATCTCCAAATTTTAGATTCTGATTGTAATTTCTTGTTCGTTACCTCATAGTATTACCAGCCTGGCCAATCATTTCTCCTTCTTTTGTCGATAGTTGCGCAAGCTTCTTGGCTTGCATTATTCTTTTCCTATGTAGTCTTGCCTCTTTTGCCTTTTCTCTTGAGTTACTTGCCCTGCATAAACATAAATACTAATTAGTTGAATTAAGAGATTGTTTTTTGTCTGGCAAAATAAATTTATTACTCCTTGTGTTAATTTAACATTTTTTTTGCATTGGCTATAGTTCATTGTTATGTGTATTTTTATTTTTTTTGAGATTTGGTGGACCATTCTAAATTAGCCGCGCTTGAAGATTTCAGCACATAGATAGCAGAGTAGATGTGGATAGCATAAGAAAGGTACATAATGTTGCTTCCTGTACGATGTAATACCAACCGTGTATCATTAATGTTAAAGTTTAGCATTTGAATTGAGAAAATATAATTGAACCAAATGGATGATAAGATGCATAAGAGAGAAACTTAGTGAAGATTTTCTTACTTCACGTGGAGCAAAGGTTGTCCTTTGTGTGTGACCTCGGAGTCTGTTTTTCTTCTCTTGAAGTTTCATTACCCTTTCCCATCTTGCGATTTTTGCTGATTGTCTGGATTTGCATCAATAAGATTAAAAATTAAAATATAGTTTTTCTCGTGAAAGCTACAACCAATTAGGAACTTCAGAGTGCCTAACTGGAATTGCTTTGTTTTTTAAAATATTAGTGGGATAGCACATATAAAATATTCAAGATTAGTAATGGATCACCTTGTTGGAGTGCATATTTGATTTGTTTTAACCACCTTGGCAGGTTTCTCACATTCCTTGCTATGTGGCCCACCTTTTCTTTTCATGTTGTGTTCCTGCATAATGGAGATTTCAAATGTAAACCAAAGTGAATGATATTATAATATTGTTACAGACAAATCGTGGTCTGGTGGCCGATGGACGGCGATTAAGATTAATGTGCTTGTTGTACAGGGGAGTAGATTGCCCCGGCACTTGAAATAACACTCAACTTATAAAATAATTTTATAAGTTTATGAAGATTCAATATTTTTATTACCTTAAATGAACTTATAAAATAATTTTTTGGTCGTATAATTAAAGGAGATCACTTTTCAAGATCAGTGATTTTGCAGACATTTTTACTGATAAAAGGATTTTATGTTCCAATCTCTTTGTGGTACAAGCTGACCGAAGCAATCTATACCTGATTAATGAGGTTTTCATTTTGGACAAATTTAATGAGGTAGTGATGCTAAATATTATGGGAACCCTCATCTGATCTATAAACTGCAAGTGAATTCCCTGCAGTGCCCTGTGCTTCTTAATGGACTTGAGCCCTATATATGGAAGCCGCCACACAACCCCAAAATATAGTAGAGTATCACGCTAGAATAAGATTGTAACTGAGGATTAAGAGAGAGGGAGAAGAACTATACCTGAATTTAGAAGTTGTTTGACTGTTGTCGTACCTTGAATTGAAAGCGTATGTTCTGTCGATTTTGTTGGTGCTCCTGAGAAGAGATTGAGTTTTAGGTCTATTGGTGCCACGGCAGTTGTTTATATAGGCATGTCCTTTCTTTTCTATAACCTAGTTTTGTACGATCTCTTAAGGTATTCTTGTTACATGCGTTTACGTACTGGACTCTAATCCAACGTGCCTTTAAATTGGGCCATCCTGGACAGCGTGGAAGTGTTGTTTCATGGGTCTATTTTTGGCCCACATGTTTAGGTCGAGTCACATCAGTCCTTACAATTTCCCTAGAAACCAACGTAACATGCACCATCTCTCTCTCTCTCTTCTCTAGAATACATACTACTATTACCAATCCATAACCTCTTGGTCATAATGTATATTTTACCAGGGCATCTTGTGCGTCAGCATGTGGTTTGTGCCGTTGAATTCAGCTTGTCCAAAACAGCAAATGAAGATGGAGAAGCGACCAATGGCGTGGTTCGGACGATGATGTACACAATTTCTACTCTGCCGAGCGTCCAGGCCAACACCCATTTAGAAGTATTACAGTAATCACCGATAGTTTTCCTTTAGTCTGTTTTATACTCCCTTCTTCTAAAAAAAGTGTCAACTTTGTACCAATTTATTCTCTTGTTTAGATCTTAATTTTTTTTTGATTTGGACAGGTGATATCACGACTATGACATGAAGAGTAAGAGAGGAATTGTCAATCTTGAGTTGTTTTTTCGGGACGTTTATGTGTTCCAATCATGCTATGGATCTACATATCCAGTTGGGTATGCCTCCTCCTCCTTGTCCTTCTCCTCCTTCTCCTTCTCCTTCTCCTTCTCCTGCTCCTTCTCCTTCTCCTTCTCCTTCTCCTTCTCCTTCTTCTTTTAAAATCATTATCGAATTTTTTTGTAAGTACCTTTGTTTAAGTACCTTTGTTTTATTTCGCGAAGCCTTTCTTTTAAAATCATGTTTTTAGCTCTTCCTGTGTGTTTTTATGTCATAAATAAATAGGCCGTAATCAATTATCAATGCATATACAGGGAGATAATGTTTTCAATTTGTTACCTCATCGTCAGGAGCTTCAGTTTTAACAACTGTTCTGGAAGCAACCGGTCTCCCATCTTTTACATATCTTTTGCTAGACTTCTGTATCTTTGTCTTCTGTTGTTGCTTTTTCTTGGATGATATTGAGGTTTCCTTTCTGCACATATCCTTCTTCTCATCATTCGTTGCATTCTTGGAGGAGTGGTTCACCTATAAGAATGAAAATTACTTTTTAACATTTTAAAACAAAAAATGCACACTTGTGAGAGCAAAATCATTAATTAGTGGGAACACCTTGTTATACTCAAATGTGCATGTGCATACCTCTTCAATCATTTCATTTGAATATTCCATCTCAAGTTTGTCATCAACTTCAAAAGTGTAGCTCACTTTAAAATTTTCCATACACTCTTCTAGATTCTTTGAATTTAACTTCAGTCAGAATGCCATAAAGGTTCTGAATAACATCTGGTACTGTGTTGTTGAATCCCTCCTGCTCTAATAGGGTCGATGCAGATATGTTGCCTAAAAGACTCTTTGCTACCTCATTGAACATCACGAAAGTTGTTGTTGCCGTGCCATCGCGTACCTTCAGTTTAAGTAGGTACCTAATATGATGTTGTCAAGTTATTACTGGTATATTATTAAAACAAATGGAACCGAAGACAATCACAACATGCTCACCGCATGTCTGGATTTTGAGCTACTTCATGATAGGAAGTGCAAATATAGTTATCTTGTTCCTTTTTTGTAGCACAAAAGCAAATTTTGCATGCCATGTACCACCAGCCTTTATCTATTATAATATCATCAATTGTTGCTTTTGTTGTGCATACAAATTCCTATTAAAGAGAAAATATATGAGATTATTACATAATAATGTACAATAAATAAGGTACAATATGATGATCAAGGTTAGAGGGAAACCTTTCTTTTAACGTCAGCATATCGCAGTTCTATAATTTCCCTCAATGTTTTTCTGTTGTACAACATTTGCTCTTCAATCGTTCCTTGGGTGCTTTCGTCGATTTGAATACTGCCTATGCATCAAATCCCTTAAATCCCAAAGTTATTCCAGATGAGTCCACTATATCTTTCTATATGCGGTATCTACCTGCCGTTCCAAGTAAATTTGTATGCGCCAAACTCTAAACCTTCAAATAAACATTCTGTTTTGTATGCTCGAATAGCTCATGTATCAATCAAGGCTGCCATTATCCTCCATGTTAGGCGGGTTATTCTCAAGAGGAGTGGACTTCGCTCTCACTCACGAGAAAATGGCTGGTCACTGGGATGCTCAGTCCCATGCTTTATGCAAACTAAATCAAAATTAATTGCAAACAAAACTCCCCCTAGGACCTGATGTATGTTGGAGGCACTCGTTGTTTCGAGCAAGCCATGGATTGATGCTTGTTGGTGGAGGGGGAGTATAAACTTTACCATTCTGTTTGGGAACCGCCTATAATGTGTGTAGCATGGAAGATATCGCCATCTCTTAGTTGTTATGTTGACAATGAAAGTATACGCTCAAAATATTATTTATCTCTATTTCAAAACCGAGCTCTGGCACCTCTACAAATCCCTGCTTCCCTCTGCGAAGGGCCTATCTATTTACTTTTATATTGAGTCATCACCTTCTTATTAAAAGCACTAGCTGGAGAGCGCAGCTGTCATTTGCATTCATCACTGTTAATTTATATTGGGTGTGACTATGACTAGATCTCTTTTACCATGAATTACAATATCTAGTCAGTCCTTGATCTTTAAAGGTGCTCTGCATTTATGTTTTATCATATTATGATTGTTTTGAGGAAGTGTTGTCATCCGAGATTTATTATTATGGCTCGCTAGTTGATCATGCAATTGATATGAGTAATTATGGGACCTGAGAATTATTGCAAATGTGGTTAGTTATAATCTTTTCTGAAAACCTGAATGCTGGCTTGACATATTTACAACAAGAGAAAACAGAGTTTGTATAAGTTTTTCTTTCTCTTTCAGTTTGTCAACTGAATTGCTTGAGGACAAGCAAGGGTTTAAACTTGGGGGAGTTGATACGTCTCCGTCGTATCTACTTTTCAAACACTTTTGCCCTTGTTTTGGACTCTAACTTGTATGATTTGAATGGAACTAATCCGGACTGGCGCATTTTTTAGTAGTATTGCCATGATGTTGTTTTATGTGCAGAAAACAAAAGTTCTCGGAATGACCTGAAACTCCACGGAATACCTTATAATAAATAATAATAAATCCTCGCCAAAGATGAAGTCCAGGGGGGCCACACCCTGTCCACGAGGGTAGGGGCCGCCCCCTCCTAGGGCCCGCCCCCCTACCTCGTGGGCTCCCTGGAGACTTTCCGACGCCAACTCCAACTCTATATATTTGCTTTCGGGGAGAAAAAATAGAAGAGAAGAAATCATCGCGTTTTACGATACGGAGCCGTCGCCAAGCCCTAAAAGCTCTTGGGAGGGCTGATCTGGAGTCCGTTCGGGGCTCCGGAGAGGGGGATTCGTCGTCGTCGTCATCATTAACCATCCTCCATCAGCAATCTCATGATGCTCACCGCCGTGCGTGAGTAATACCATCGTAGGCTTGCTGGACGGTGATGGGTTTGATGAGATTTATCATGTAATCAAGTTAGTTTTGTTAGGGTTTGATCCCTAGTATCCACTATGTTCTGAGATTGATGTTGCTATGACTTTGCTATGCTTAATGCTTGTCACTAGGGTCCGAGTGCCATGATTTCATATCTGAACCTATTATGTTTTCATGAATATATGTGAGTTCTTGATCCTATCTTGCAAGTCTATAGTCACCTACTATGTGTTATGATCCGGCAACCCCGAAGTGACAATAATCGGGACCACTCCCGGTGATGAGCATAGTTTGAGGAGTTCATGTATTCACTATGTGCTAATGCTTTGTTCCGGTTCTCTATTAAAAGGAGGCCTTAATATCCCTTAGTTTCCATTAGGACCCCGCTACCACGGGAGGGTAGGACAAAAGATGTCATGCAAGTTCTTTTCCATAAGCACGTATGACTATATTCGGAATACATGCCTACATTACATTGATGAATTGGAGCTAGTTATATATCACCCTATGTTATGACTGTTATATGATGAACCGCATCCGACATAATTATCCATCACTGATCCGGTGCCTACGAGCTTTCCATAAGTTTCCACTTATTTACTTTTCCGTTGCTATTGTTACAATCACTACAAAATACCAAAAATATTTACTATTGCTTGTACTACTCTTTTGTTACCGTTACCACCACTATCATATTACTTTGCTACTAAACACTTTGCTGCAGATACTAAGTTTCCAGGTGTGGTTGAATTGACAACTCAGCTGCTAATACTTGAGAATATTCTTTGGCTCCCCTTGTGTCGAATCAACAAATTTGGGTTGAATACTCTACCCTCGAAAACTGTTGCGATCCCCTATACTTGTGGGTTATCAATGACCGAGCCAGAGGGAAATCAACTAGGGGAGTTGCGTGGGTTGCAACGGTGTTTGGAGTAGTTGTGGGCCGAATACTACGAAAATATAATCTAAACCGACCGGAATAAATGCCTACACAAATTAATCCAAGGTTGGAGTGCCCCTCGCAATGTAAATAGCTCCGGCTTTGCGAGGGATGGAGAGGTAGTAGCTTCAACGCGTGGAACATACGGTGTGAGAAAGCGAGGTCAATCGAGAGACATATAGATAGAGAGACAAAGTGAGTGTGGTACTACATTCATTGAACAAATATATATGCTCTGGAGAGATATTATCCGATTGATCTTTTTGGCAAGGGTGAGGGCTGTAAGATAGAGCTTGAGAGATGATCCAGTCACAGACGTGTAGATATAATTAGTGCGTGGGAGGAAGCAAGGTCAACCGGTCACATAGGGTCGCCGTGCGATCGAAAGAGTGAGACGGGTTGGAGAGAGTGACCTAGATAGACGATGTGCGTGAGAGAGTATACAATGTGAATAGGTCGAATTGGGCTCAAACATGGTGATATATCGTTTTTGTTCGAGAAAGAGCGAGGTCAATCGAGACATACGGAGAGAGAGAGATTGAGTGAGCGTGGCCCACCATGAGGTCGAAAGAGTGGCGGCGGCTTGGATGGACTGACCTAGATAGACAATCTGCGTGAGAGAGTATAGAGTGTGTCGATCAAGGCCCGAACAGGGAGATATATCATTTGTGTGTGAAAGAAAAATGAGGTTAAACGAGACTCAGATAAAGAGAGCGAGATTGAGCGAGTGTGGCTCGCCGTGCGGAAGAAAGAGTGAGACAGTCTCGAGGGAGTGACCTAGATATACAACGTGCGTGCGTGCGCACGAGAGGTTGGGGGGGGGGCTAGATAGGTAATGCATGTATTTAGCGCGAGAAGGTGAGAGGGAGAGGGGGGAGAGAGAGAGAGAGAGCTCGGCATGGGGTGCAATGGCGGGTGTGTGAGGCAAATACATTTGGTAACAGAGTAGAGAAAGGGGTTGTGTAGTTGAGAGACTTAGAGATCGAAACATGGAGAGAAAGAATGAATGTGTGTTGGAAACCGATAGCTTCCTAAGGTGGTTAGGAGAGGAAGATTGACCGACACAGGAAGTATGTAGCGTTTGTGTGTGTGTGTGGGCGGGGGGCTAAAAACAACATTTGAATGTACATAGTACGAGACTTAATATCGATGTTTCAATTCGGTGTACATTGTAAGATTTGAACCGAGGACCAGGCATACGAGTAATTATTTCGAATTCGTGCCATACTAAGTTTTGAAAAGTTGACATTGACTTAGTTTGTTGTGCTATTTTTTAGGTCATATGTTTGAATCCATCCAAAAGTTTTCTCACTACCATGGTGTTCATCATATACATATGAATTTGTATTAAAAAAGTAGCATGGATACAGCGAAATGCGAAATCCATGTTAGAATTGGAGATCGCTACGTGACACACACTATAGTTCAAATAACTAACTACGTGACACACACTCTAATTCAAATAACTAATTATGTGACACACACTCTAATCCACGTTAGCGTGGGTACCGTTTCGATTTTTTTTCAAATAACTCCTCATTAATTAATTTATAGTACTCCCTCTGTTCACTTTTATAAGACCTTGAAGACATTTCAGACAATGTGCAAAACAGTTCATTTTGAGTTGTCTCAAACGACTTACAAAAGTGAACGGATGGAGTATCTCGTTTCGAATGACTAATTATTGCAAGGAAAACACGGGCATGCACTACAAAAAATATACACTTCTGTGAGGATACGTGTTTGTCACAGTAGGTCGCTTTTTTTTGTCATGCATGTACATCCATGACAAATTTATGACAGAATCAAGATAGTCATACCTGTGCTGTCGTAGAAGTGTTCCATGACATTATCAAAATTATCATCACAGAAGTGTCCACTTCCATGACAATAAATCGCGCGTCACAGAAGTGCTTTCGTCAAGGGTGACCGACACGTGGCATCCGCCGTAACAGAACGTCGTTAAGCTATCGGGTCGGGTTTTGGATCCGATAACCCGTTAACAGCCCCGACCAATGGGGATTTTCCACGTGTAAAATCATCATTGGCTAGAGGAAATATGTGTCGGCTCATCGTTGGGACAGATATCATCCACTCACTGGATAGAAGGCGCCTATGATACGTCGACACGTGGCACGGCCAAACAGTGGCCCATTCCTGTGAAAAGGCTGACCCGTTTGACTTGGTCAAAAGCTGTCGGGCCAGCCCATGGAAAGCCTGTTAACAGCCTGTTTGCATATAGCCCATTTACAGCCCGCTAACCCAAGGCCCGTTACGCCCTATCCGAATTAGGCCCAGTAGCGTCATCTGGACCGTCCAATATGATTCCAGCCCGTTTTCACTTCTGGCCCATGTATAGCCCATGACGTCTTTCCGCCCAAATGAGGCCCTTTGTTACTCTTGGCCCATTAGCGACCCGTGCTGAAACTGGCCCGTAATGAACAGTGTATTACTTTACACCCATTAACGACCCGTGGTGAAACTGGCCCGTAATGAACAGTGTATCACTTTATACCCATTGACGGCCCATTATTCCGTTGGGCCGTTTCCAGCCCAAGTTAACTTTCGGCCTTCTGAAGGCCCATTTATTCTTGGGCTCATTTGCAGCATTCGGTTACTTACGGCCCGCTACTGTCATTTTCTGCTTGTGGGCCAAATTCAACCCGTCGTTACAGTCGGCCCATTTGTGGACCGTTAGTCCGTTGGGCCATTTTCATAGCATCACCAAATACGGCCTATTAATGGCCCGTTATGGTCAGCCCATAAAACGTACAATTTCCATTAAAGGCCCGTCTACGGCCCATTAATGGCCCGTACAAGACCCATAAATGAGCCGGCGGCCCATGGATCCTATGAGACGTACAAGGCCCATGGATCCTACGAGACGTACAAGGCCCATGGATCCTACGAGACATAGAAGGCCCATGGATCCGACGGCCCGTGAAGGGCCATGGTCGGGCGAATTGGCCCCCGTTTGAACGATATAGCATATGCAAAGAATTATCCTACTCAATACTATCACCTCTAAAAAGCCTACACTATTACAACAAAGAGATCAAGGCATAGAAAGGTAGAATAATCCTACACTATACAATAAAGAAATTACAGCTGATTATACCCACTGGGCATTATGCTTCGGCACAGGTGATAATAAAGCATACACAAATAGCAAATTACATACACTAGGCAAATACAGCTCATACATCATGGACGCGCATCAACTTAACTCCATTTGAACTATAATCTCTTTAGAAAATAGGATTGGCCGGATTCAGATAGCACAAATTTCAGTCTACAAAATCTCCAATTCCTTCATGGTTATCTCAGTGTCTTGTTTCATTTTTTTGACTCCTGCATCTAATATCTGCATGTCCAGTATCAACTTGTTGATTATATGTTGACAATCATGTACATGTTGTCTTGCCACCTCTAGTTGATGCTTGAGAACATCAGCACATTCCAATTCCAATCCATAATCATTCGGTAACGGTCATGCCGCACTGCTCGCAGATCTTTGTGTTGATGTCACTTCATCCTGAAATGTTTCTGTAAGTACACATGAGTAGGGCAAAAATATAGTTACAACAGTGAAGCGGACAAGACACTATTTTCTACTACATGGAAAAACAGGACTAACAATAATGTTACATGTCACTTTCAAAAAAAATGTTACACGTCATGAAGCATAAGCAGGTGATATTTTAAAAATTATAAAAAAGATAGTCTGTGCAGCTTGCATACAGAAATCCCTCTTAGCTCACCAGAGGAGCATGATGTTGGGGCCCAATCGAAAACACAGACAAGTTACAAATTTAGACAGCACATTGCGTATAAGTAAGCAAGAAGTTGGCCATTTTGTGCCTCAATTAAAGTCTTAGGGAGCATAATGAACAGCAAAGGGTTTCATACAAACATACTACAACAGGCAAAACTATGCAATCATTAGCGTAGTATAAACTAGATTGTGAACCTCATGCAATAATAGTTGGTTAATAGACTTCAAAGCTTCAGGCACACTTCGGCAGAGTAATTAAATGGTAAGGCCTTTAATTATGTCAACTAATAGTGATACAAGTACCGAACATCAGGCATGATTATTTGGGCATCTCATTAACTGAGGACAAATAAAGCAATTGAAAAGAGAAAATTAACTATGCCTAAAACAAACAAGGAATTGAACTGTTGAGTTGCATACAATGACTTACCTTAGTAGGTTGAAGAGGCTCAGCGCAGCTCCTACTTCTCTTGCAAGGCTCCTTCCTAACATCTTGTACTTGGAAATCCTCAATCTTATCTTCATTGCACCCCTCTGCAAGGTGACACAGACTAGTTACTCGTCTCCTTGGAAGATAAATATGCATACTCTCCAGTCTATGAACACAAAAGGATGAGATTATAACAAAACAACACCACATAATGAAACATGCCGCATCTCTTGCACTTGCACACAATGAAATGAGCATTTACTATGTCTGCACTATGTAAAAACTAGGCATACCTTCGAACTGGATCTCCGGGTACTCTTGGAGAGCCTACTGTAGTGTACAGCCAAACCTTTATGTCACCTATGAGTTAGACAAGGCCCCACTACAGCAGCCCTTAGTGTTTAAATTGTTGACAAGCTCTGTTAGAGTGTTAGGTCAAGAACAACAAGTAATCAAAGCAAACAGTCCTAGTATGGCTGGCTGATGCAAACAAGCAATTGAACAGATGTGTGAGCAAATCTTACATATCAAGAAAAGAAGCAAAGAAGGAGGCTTAAAGACCCTCACTTGACTGACCAGATTTAAGGGGCATTTAAACATCATGTGCAACATATGAACTAACATAAACATTGCATATTCCAGATTCTACAATGGAATGCACATGTATTAGGTTATGCCATGTATGTTGATGCCTAAATGTACAGATAGCAGGCAGGAGTGATTCATCATTGCACGCACAATTGAATTGCAGGTTAAGGGTCAGTTCGATTCCGCCTTTTCAGGGCATATTGTCAAACTAAGCCATAAAAGATGTAAAGAAGTCATTTTTGAGTTATGGGCTTGGGCTTAACTAATTTCGCTTTGGAGGGGGGGTGTTTCGGGTAGAACCTCACTAAAAATTGAAGGGAAGGGGAATAGTGAAATGACTCTGTTGTCTGCCTATATTACACTCAAAATGCAACTGCTGACGCCCGTGTCACACCTGGCCCTCAAGTAAAAACAAACAGGCAAGCATTCATTGCCCTGCCCGCTTGCATCTCCTCTCCCCTTTCCCTCTACCTCGATCCCCTGCCTACAGCACTAGGGTTCATCCAGCGAGCCGTCGCCACTGGTCCCATCTGGCCTTGTCCTCGACGATGTTATGTCCAGCTAGGCTACATGGCCGGCGGGTAGGGGCAAATCTCCCTGGCTTCTCCTCCCTCTGGCGCCGCCCCTCATTCTCATGGTCTCCAGCAGCTGCTCCACTGTGGTTCGTCCAACACACTACTCCGGCGGGCGCTGCACAACTACGGTTGATGCCACACTGCGGCAGAAGGCACCTTGTTCCCCCTCCCCTCCTCCCAGGCCATGGCCTTGAGGTGCTGTTGAAGGATGAGCTCATCCAACAAGGTGAGGATCTCCTCTGATTTTTTGCCAAATTTTCATTCTGATCCACTATACGATGAATTGCTATGAGCTGCTTCTGCTGCTGCTATATGATGCATTGCTATGAGCTGCTCCTGCTGCTGCTATATGATGCATTGCTATGAGCTGCTGCTGCTGTATGATGAGTTGCTATGAGCTGCTGCTGCTATATGATGAATTGCTATGAGCTGCTGCTGCTATATGATGAGTTGCTACAAGCTGCTCCTGCTGCTGCTATATGATGAGTTGCTACAAGCTGCTCCTGCTGCTGCTATATGATGAATTGCTATGAGCTGCTCCTGCTGCTGCTATATGATGAATTGCTATGAGCTGCTCCTGCTGCTGCTATATGATGAATTGCTATGAGCTGCTGCTGGTATATGATGAATTGCAGACTGCTGCTACTGTATGATGAGTTGCTATGAGCTGCTGCTGCTGCTATATGATGCTTTTAGGTGGTGCTGCTATACGATAATAACCAGCCACTTGGACCATCGAATTTCAATAAATAATTGTTCTTCATTTAAATGTGGGTCATGTGTTCTTCGTTTAAATTAGGCAATGGGATCTCTATGGAAACATTGACCAAAGTAGATTGTGCCAAGTAGATGGTATCTTTGCATTTGCATTTTGAGCAAATAGTGATGGTCTGTTTCCTATCATATTAATTACTGCACTGGGTTCAATTTGTGATGTTTGCAAGTCAAATTAATTTCCATATGGGGAGCAAAATGAAAAAATATAGTGCAATCTAGACTTTCCACTAATCATACCAAAGATAAGCTGAAAACGCAATGAAAAGAACTGCTTGGCTTATTACATGGAGCTTATATTCACAGGTGCTTATTTTCTTAGGATAACTCATAATAACTGTCCCTAAGAAACTTGGCTAATAGAACTGGCATACAAATAACATGTCACGATGATTGCAATGGAGGAGTGACGTACCATAGCACACTGTATAGGCTCGCCGCTGCCTCTCCTTTTTTTGCAATGTTCCATGAAATTGCCACATACATCTTGTACTTTTTCATTGTGTAACCCTATCCACGAGTGTTACACGGCTAATTTCAGACATCTCTACATGATACTACATTGCATATCCCTTGCGCATATTTAAACCACCAATTAACGATTGTGTGCGTACCATAAACTAGCCATGACTCTGTATGCTGGACTAGCAAGCACTCTAAGGGAGCCTAATGTAGTGCACTGGAATTCCTACATGCCACCTACGATTTTCTGTAATGTACTACCCTGTTCCTAAATATATGTCTTTGTAGAGATTCTAGTATGGGCCACATACAGATGTATATAGATGCATTTTCGAGTGTAGATTCACTCATTTTGCTCCGTATGTAGCCTATAGTGGAATCTCTAGAAAGACTTATATTTAGGAACGGAGGTACGAGGTAGTATCATGTATGACATCTACATATCTAATTTAGCAGCCAGTAGTAGAAATCATTGTCTGCACAAAGGGATTACTGGTCGAAAATCCTAGCAAGGCACGCTGGCAGGCACAGAACAATACAAGAGAGAGAGACGCGCTTACAAGATCATAGCAATGCCTTAGTCCAGGATCTTGGTTGGCCAAGCTGTTAGATCCAGAAGAAACATCGTCCTTGTAGTTTTTGCCAACTGCATAACATGTAACAGCGACCGGTTAGTATATTTGAAGTACATCGGGCAGGTGATGCTGGACGGGTTTAAAGGTGACAAGTACCTAGGCCGTGGCGGGTGCTTGGCATCTCTCCAGACTGTGGGAATCAGGTTAGAAACGTCGAGGGTGATGACGCTGCGCTGGCTGTCGGGGTCCGGTAAGGAGATCTAGAACCGTCGAGTAGGGTGTTTGTGGAGCGGCTCTGGTAGGGTAGACTACGGTGTGGGCGAAGCGGATCTATGGCCGTGGACGAGGGCGTAGGTGAAGCTGCTCCGGTGGTTGGGTTAAGGATGGTGTCGACGATGCGGATCAGCGGCCATGGACGGGGCGTCAGAAGCTGCTCCGATGATTGGGTTAAGGGTGGTGTCGACGATGCGGATCTGCGGCCGTGGATGGGGCGTCAGAAGCTGCTCCGGTAGATTGGATGAGGGTGCGAGGAAGCGGATCTGAGGCCGTGGACTTGTGAGTTGGCAAAGCGGCCCTGGTAGGGTTGAGAATGGTATAGGCGAAGCTACTCCGGTAGGGTTGAGGAAGGTGTCGGCAAAGCGGCTCCGGTAGGGTTGAGGAAGGTGTCGGCGAAGAGGATCAGAGGCCGTCGACGGGGGCGTCGGTGGGGCGGCTCCGGGGGGTGTGGACGAAGCGTCTCCTGTGGGGAGTATGAATGAGCCGCTGCAGATGCGCGGCGGTTGACGAGAGTACCGGCGAAGCAGATCTGGCGCCGTGGACAAGGCCGGCACTAAATGGGTTGTGGTACAGTGGTGGATGAGCAGTCTACTTGTTTCTAGGGGAGGTGGGAGGGGTAGATGCGGCCGAAGAAGCAGATCTGGTGAGGTGGATGCCGCTGGCAGTTAATGGGCTATGGTACGCCGGTGGATGAGCAGTCTAGGGTTTTTAGAGGGGAGGGGAGAAAGGGCGATGAAGTACGGACGGCGTGATGTAAGATGCTCTGGTGTTGTGGAGTTAGTGGTTTTTGCGGGAGGGGGAAAGGAAATGGGGGTGCCGTGTAGTGGGGGAACCGGAAGTTACCAAAGCAGCCCCGACCTATCATGTAGATGAGGGCGGTATTGTAACTGTTGGTCTCCGTGCACCAAGGACAAAAGGGGGATTTCGCATGCTAAAGACTAAGGTGGCAGAAATTTTAGAAGGAGGCGGGAGATTTTGCCGCCCGCGGGATCGTTCGTATCCAGTTTCAACTAATTTTGGACCGTGCTAGCGGGAAGGTCATGCTAGACTGTGTACACGGGGCACGCGTCAGCAGTTAATAACTGGTGTGAAGTCCACCCCAGAAAAAAGACAATAACTCGGGATGATGCGCCGATAACTTGGACGTTCACACGGGCACGGCCAATCGTACGGGTGTAGTGGCGCGTTCACAAAAAAGGGATCAAACGCTCAGCCTATGTATTTCTCGTGTAAATAGATAATTTAGTGCCATTGGTTATTTACTTTAAACATAATGCATTGACGTGTTAGTGTAGAGGCGCACAAAAAGAAATGGATATTGTAGTCAGCTACTTAAAAGTGTTACCTCATATGATTACATAGCCTCCATTTCATGAATTGTGTACCCGTTGAATTCATATATGAATATTACATATATTACTTAAAAATAGAAACTTAAATCATCCAAGACTAATGAATTTGAATGCAAGAGTAACAATGGTGCTTGTTCATGATAGCTACATTGGTTGTTTGAAGAAACATCATTGTAACTTTGGCATGCACAACTAAAAAGGCTTATTTAAATAGAAAAAATGTGATATGTGAGTTTCCAATCTTTATAGCGTTGAATCGATATTGTACCATTGGCCACGATACGAAGTAGATATTGACTTATGTTCAAGCGATGCACGTCCACGATCGCTAGATAGTGATACATGAATGAATTGTGCAATCTCTCTCACATGCATACATATCTCATTTCCCTGTGGGCATCGGAATCACACACGCGCACTTCGTCTATTTCTCTCCCTCCGTCAGGGTTAAATTCGTCTTTCTACCCCGTCCTACAAGTCTCTCACATAGAAACACACACGCTCTCTATGTCTAACACGCCCACCCCTTTAATTCCGCCCACCCACAGCCACTAATGTCTCTCACACATATGCTATCTACCTATCCCTTAATATAGCTAGATATGTGTCACACAAACTCCTTCTCCCTACTAGCAAGATGCCCATGTGTTGCATGGAACATCAAGATGCATTTGTATGAGAAGTTTATCTTGTGGGAGAAAAGGATGGACGAGGGAATGCCTTATTTGCAAATGCGGAGAGGGGTGTGGGTATGTTTTTGCAAAATTGCCATAATTTCCTTCCTGTCCGTTGGATATAAATCGGATGGCCTATATTGCAGGATGGCAAGAACACCATCATCACCAACTCTGTTTTTATAAGAGTAGAGATATTTGAGTGTCACTGCCCCCCCCCCACACACACCCACACTTCCCAACACCGAAGGAGTAGGGTGACACCTCGATTTTGATACTAATCTATCGACAGGCTTCTCTCTCAAACATACATACACACACACACACACACACACTACCCGGCACCGAAGGAGTAGGGTGGCACATCGATCTTGATAATAATCTATCTACTCCTCTTTCAAACACACATACACACACACTCGCTAGTTGTGCCTCTGTGCCTACCGCGCACACTCTCAATGATAGCAGAAGGGTGATAACTCGATCTCATCATAATCTGTCAATTGGTTTCTCTCTCAAACATTGTGTATCGGTGCCTCGCTTGGTAGCCCCCTCGATATGTAGACTTCTCGCGCGCGCACAGCTGTAGTGACGATGACGCTGAACCCAGTGTGCCTTGTTTTTACCGGCCTCATGTGATAGTTTTCACCCTGTTTTCTGTTAATTAACAAGGCAACCTTTTCTTTGTTACTACTAGTGAATCTGAAATCATTCGGGGTAGACATAAAATATATCACTTCAACCCAATTATCGCAGCATCTCCAATACATGACGTAAAATACATAACCACAAAGTGCTAGATGTAAAATACATCAGCTGCTCATCTCTGAACTTAACTGCTGAAACTGAATTTAATTGTCGAAACTGAACTTAACTGTCGAAATTGAGCTTAATTGTCGAAACTGAATTTTGCTGTCAAAACTGAATTTTGCTGTGGAAACTGAACGCACTAGCAAGGTGAGGCTACACGTCAGTCGACTGACTTTTTCATCTCTGGTCAGTCGATTTTGCAGCCGTTGGATACGAAATCAAGGGCCTGCGGTTCATCTTCAACCTCCACCCCCCTGAGCCAGCCAAACAGCAGCCCCCCGCCGCCCGCGGGCGGCGGTGCGCCGCCCCGCTCGCCCCGAAAACACTCCCCACCACCGGTCCGCCACCACCCCGACCATCCCTCTAGCCCCCCCCCCGTGCCGAGCTTTTTCTCCGGCGATCCCCACGCCACTGCCCCGCCAACGCCCCGCCACTGCCGGCGACCACCGCCCCCATACTGAACCCTAAGATAGATAGTGGGGTACCTCTCCAACGAGCCCCCCTCCCCGATGCGGCTGGTTCTTCCTTCACCCCGGCGAGCCCCCCCACCCCCTGAAAATCGACTGACCCAAAAGTCGATTCAGTCGACTGAAGTGTAGCTAAATCGGAGCAGCATCACAAGAAAGAGCAAGAGCGAGAGCAGCAGCGCGAGCAAGAGCAATAGCAAGAGCATACCAGGCAGGGGACCGAGAGCAAGAGCAGAGCAGTAGCGCGAGCGAGAGCTAAAGCAGAAGCAGCTACTACTAATGTGGACGTCGCCGCCTAGGGAGCGACACCATGGAGGAAGTGGTCGGGGACGCCGCCGTGGATGGAGCCGCGTCGTGTCGGCTCGGGACCGAGCGCCAGCAGCACCGTGAGATCGAATCAAGAAGAAAATGAGGCAATTCGTGTACAACCTCTTTGGTGGCGCCGATTAGGCCGCAGCTTCATCCAAGGAAACGGTGATGATGATGCTCTTCCGGTGGTGCAGGTGAATACATAGATCATAATATGTCCCTAGTAAGCCTCTAGTGGACTAGCTCGTTGATCAATGGATGGTCGTGGTTTCCTGACCATGGACATTGGATGTCGTTGATAACGGGATCACATCATTGGGAGAATGCTGTGATGGACAAGACCCAATCTTAAGCATAGCACAAGATCGTGTAGTTCGTTTGCTAAAGCTTTTCTAATGTCAAGTATCATTTCCTTAGACCATGAGATTGTGCAACTCCCGGATACCGTAGGAATGCTTTGGGTGTACCAAATGTCACAACGTAACTGGGTGGCTATAAAGGTGCACTACAGGTATCTCCAAAAGTGTTTGTTGGGTTGGTACGAATCGAGACTGGGTTTTGTCACTCCGTATGACGGAGAGGTATCTCTGGGCCCACTCGATAATGCATCATCATAATGAGCTCAATGTGACTAAGGAGTTAGCCACGGGATCATGCGTTACAGAACGAGTAAAGAGACTTGCCAGTAACGAGATTGAACAAGGTATGCGGATACCGACGATTGAATCTCGGGCAAGTAACATACCGATAGGCAAAGGGAATTGAATACGGGATAGATTGAATCCCCGACATCGTGGTTCATCCGATGAGATCATCGTGGAACATGTGGGAGCCAACATGGGTATCCAGATCCTGCTGTTGGTTATTGGCCGGCGAACGTCTCGGTCATGTCTGCATGGTTCCCGAACTCGTAGGGTCTACACACTTAAGGTTCGGTGACGCTAGAATTGTTATGGGAAATAGTATGTGGTTACTGAAGGTTGTTCAGAGTCCCGGATGAGATCCCGGACGTGACAAGGAACTCCGAAATGGTCCGTAGGTGAAGATCGATATATTGGACGAAGGGTATTGGAGTCCGGAATTGTTCCGGGGGTACCGGGTGACACCAGCGTGTCCGAAAGGGGTTTCGTAGGCCCCGACAAGTGTTGGGGGCCTTATGGGCCAAGGGGATGGGGCACATTAGCCCACTAAGGGGCTGTGCGCCCCTCCCACCCCATCTCACGTAACATGGAGAGGTGGGGGCGCCTCCCCTAGGGCAGCCACCCATCCCGGCTTGGGGGGCAAGTTTCCTAGGGGTGGGGGCGCCCAAACCCATCTAGGGTTTCCCCTGTGGCCACCGTCCCTCCCCTAGGGCGCCTCCTCCTCCCCCTTCCCCCTATATATAGTGAGGGAGAGAGAGGGCAGCCGTACCCCCTTCCCTTGGCGCAGCCCTCTCCTCCTCCAACACCTCCTCCTCCTCCATAGTGCTTGGCGAAGCCCTGCGGGAGAACCACGAGCTCCATCACCACCACGCCGTTGTGCTGCCGGAGCTTTCCCTCAACTTCTCCTCTCCCCTTGCTGGATCAAGAAGGAGGAGACGTCCCCGGGCTATACGTGTGTTGAACGTGGAGGCGCCGTCCGTTCGGTGCTAGATCGGATCTTCCGCGATTTGAATCGCCGCGAGTACGACTCCATCAACCGCGTTCTTGTAACGCTTCCGCTTAGCGATCTTCAAGGGTATGAAGATGCACTCCCTCTCTCTCATTGCTAGAATCTCCTAGATTGATCTTGGTGACACGTAGGAAAATTTTGAATTATTACTACGTTCCCCAACAAACATTTGGCGGGCTTTGTATCATATTCAACCAGGACAGGCACATGGTCAGAAGTAACAGTGGCTACGTCTGAAGCTGCGGTGTGAGCAAAAGCAAGAACCCAATCTGCATTGATGAGGACCCGGTCCAGGAGGACAAGAGTTGGATTGTTCCTTTTATTGGACCGGGTAAACTTTCTGTTGCAAATATCTACCTCATCCAAGCAATTCTCCCGTATCCACTGATTGAAAGTTTCCATCATTGACCAATTCAGCCGACCACGAGATTTCCAATTCTCTGAATCATACATATTGAAATCGCCAATGATCATCCATGGTTCATTCACTTGACCAACAACAGCAGCAAGTGTCTCAAAGAACAGAGGTCTATCTTGAGCAATACAAGGAGATATACCGTGCTGATAAGAACTGAAGAATTGGACCTGGTTGAAGCTAGTCTGACTGTGAGGTGGTACTTGTGCATTGTAACAACCTGCCCGGAGACCAAAGAAGTGTCCCAAGCAACCAAAATTCCACCCGAAGATCCTGATGAAGGCATGACAGCATGACCGTCAAGATGAGCAGGAAGAAAAGTCCGCAACTTCCACTTGGAGATGGATTCCAGCTTGGTTTCCTGCAGGCAGAGAACACTAGGGCGACAGGAGATTATAGTATCACAAACCAACGAACACTTATCATCGTCACCTAGACCTCGAACATTCCAACCAAGAATTTTCATGATTAACAGAGTAATACAGCAACCGTTGCCAAAAGTCATAAACAGAGAGAACATGAACATGATAATGAAGATAGCAATGCAAAGTAGTGGCTTTCATTGATAGATTAATAGCAGAACAACAGACTGGATATAAGCAGAAGACTGGACTAACATCTGAAGGAGGTGTGCCCTAGAGGCAATAATAAAGTTGTTATTTATATTTCCTTATATCATGATAAATGTTTATTATTCATGCTAGAATTGTATTAACCGGAAACTTAGTACATGTCTGAATACATAGACAAACAGAGTGTCACTAGTATGCCTCTACTTGACTAGCTCGTTGAATCAAAGATGGTTAAGTTTCCTAGCCATAGACATGAGTTGTCATTTGATTGACGGGATCACATCATTAGAGAATGATGTGATTGACTTGACCCATTCCGTTAGCTTAACACTTGATCGTTTAGTATGTTGCTATTGCTTTCTTCATGACTTATACATGTTCCTATGACTATGAGATTATGCAACTCCCGAATACCGGAGGAACACTTTGTGTGCTACCGAACGTCACAACGTAACTGGGTGATTATAAAGGTGCTCTACAGGTGTCTCCGATGGTACTTCTTGAGTTGGCATAGATCAAGATTAGGATTTGTCACTACGATTATCAGAGAAGTATCGCTGGGTCCTCTCGGTAATGCACATCACTATAAGCCTTGCAAGCAATGTGACTAATGAGTTAGTTGCGGGATGGTGTATTATGGAACGAGCAAAGAGACTTGCCGGTAACGAGATTGAACTTGGTATGGAGATACCGACGATCGAATCTCGGACAAGTAACATACCGATGACAAAGGGAACAATGTATATTGTTATGCGCTTTGACCGATAAAGATCTTCGTAGAATATGTGGGAGACAATATGAGCATCCAGGTTCTGCTATTGGTTATTGACCGGAAACGTGTCTCGGTCATGTCTACATAGTTCTCGAACCCGTAGGGTCCGCACGCTTAACGTTTGGTGACGATCAGTATTATGAGTTTATGTGTTTTGATGAACCGAAGGTTGTTCGGAGTCCCGGATATGATCACGGACATGACGAGGAGTCTCGAAATGGTCGAGACATAAAGATCAATATATTGGATGACTATGTTTGGGCATCAGAATGGTTCCGGGTGAGTTCGGGCATTAACTGGCGTACTGGGGGATTACCGGAACCCCCGGGAGTATATGGGCCTTATTGGGCTTTAGGGGAGAGAGAGAGGGGCTGCCTAGGGCAGGTCGCGTGCCCCCCAAGGCCTAGTCTGAATTGGAGAAGGGGGGAGGGGCGGCGCCCCCTCCTTCTGAAGGAAATATGCCCTAGAGGCAATAATAAAGTTATTATTTATTTCCTTATTTCATGACAAATATTTATTATTCATGCTAGAATTGTATTAACCGGAAACTTAGTACATGTGTGAATACGTAGACAAACAGATTCTCACTAGTATGCCTCTACTTGACTAGCTCGTTGAATCAAAGATGGTTAAGTTTCCTAGCCATAGACATGAGTTGTCATTTGATTAACGGGATCACATCATTAGAGAATGATGTGATTGACTTGACCCATTTCGTTAGCTTAGCATACGATCATTTAGTATATTGCTATTGCTGTCTTCATGACCTATACATGTTCCTATGACTATGAGATTATGCAACTCCCGAATAACGGAGGAACACTTTGTGTGCTACCAAACATCACAACATAACTGGGTGATCGTAAAGGTGCTCTATAGGTGTCTCCGAAGGTACTTGTTGAGTTGGCATAGATCAAGATTAGGATTTGTCACTCCGATTGTCGGAGAGGTATCTCTGGGCCCTCTCAGTAATGCACATCACTATAAGCCTTGCAAGCATTGTAACTAATGAGTTAGTTGCGGGATGATGTATTACAGAACGAGTAAATAGACTTGCCGGTAATGAGATTGAACTAGGTATTAAGATACCGATGATTGAATCTCGGGCAAGTAACATACCGATGACAAAGGGAACAACATATGTTGTTATAAGGTTTGTCCGATAAAGATCTTCGTAGAATATCTGGGAGCCAATATGAACATCCAGGTTCCGCTATTGGTTATTGATCGAAGACATGTCTCGGTCATGTATATATAGTTCTCAAACCTGTAGGGTCCGCACGCTTAAAGTTGGGTGACGATCGGTATTATGAGTTTTTGTGTTTTGATGTACCGAAGCTAGTTCGGAGTCCCGGATATGATCATGGGCATGACAAGGAGTCTCGAAATGATCGAGACGTAAAGATTGATATATTGGACGACTATGTTCGGACACCGGAAGTGTTTCGGGAGGTTTCAGACATATACCGGAGTACCCGGGGGTTACCGGAACCCCCCGGGGAGTTTATTGGGCCTATTGGGCTCTAGTGGGAGAAGAAGAGGGGCGGCCAGGGCAGCCGCACACCCCCTCCCCCTCTAGTCCGAATTGGACAAGGAGGGGGCGGCGCCCCCCTTTCCTTCTCTTCCTCTCTCCCTTCCCTCTCCTCTCCTACTCCTACTTGGAAGGGGGGAGTCCTACTCCCGGTGGGAGTAGTACTCCTCATGGGGCACGCCATAGGGGGCCGACCCCCTCCCCCTCCTCCACTCCTTTATATACGGGGAGGGAGGCACCCCTTGGAGACACAACAATTGATCATTGATCTCTTAGCCGTGTGCGGTGCCCCCCTCCACCAATCCACCTCGGTAATATCATAGTGGTGCTTAGGCGAAGCCCTGCGTCGGTAGCAACATAATCACCATCATCACGCCATCGTGCTGATGGAACTCTCCCTCGAAGCTTTGCTGGATCGGAGTTCATGGGACATCATCGAGTTGAACGTGTGCTGAACTCGGAGGTGTCGTGCGTTCGGTACTTGGATCGGTCGGATCGTGAAGACGTATGACTACATCAACCGTGTTGTTCTACCGCTTCCGCTTTCGGTCTACGAGGGTACATGGACAACACTCTCCCCTCTCGTTGCTATGCATCACCATGATCTTGCGTGTGCGTAGGAATTTTTTGAAATTCCTATGTTCCCCAACACCTTCCTTCTCTTCTCTCTCCCCCTTCCTTCTCTCCTACTCCTACTACTTGGAAGGGGGGAATCCTACTCCCGGTGGGAGTAGGACTCCCCAGGGAGTGCCATAGTAGAGGGCCGGCCCTCCCCCTCCTCCACTCCTTTATATATGGGGGAAGGGGGCACCCCATAGACACACAAGTTGATCATTGATCTCTTAGCCATGTGCGGTGCCCCCTCCACCATAATCCACCTCGGTCATATCGTCGTAGTGCTTAGGCGAAGCCATGCACCGGTAGCTTCATCATCACCGTCATCACGCCGTCATGCTGATGAAGCTCTCCCTCGAAGCTCTACTGGATCTTGAGTTTGTGGGACGTCACCGAGCTGAACATGTGCAAATCGCGGAGGTGTCGTACGTTCGGTACTAGGATCGGTCGATCATGAAGACGTACGACTACATCAACCACGTTGTCATAACGCTTCCACTTTCGGTCTACGAGGGTACGTGGACAACACTCTCCCCTCTCGTTGCTATGCATCACCATGATCTTGCGTGTGCATAGGATTTTTTTTGAAATTACTACGTTCCCCAACAACATATGCGACAGACTAATGCAACAAGGGTGCAGGGGACTCATCTGGTACAAACTACAGAACATGGATTGATAAAAAGCACTAACTAGAGCAGCCAGGATCAGCATAGGCAGGAACGAAAGCTGATGCAACACTAAAGACCTACACATCAGGACGATACTCAGCACCCACAGAGGAAGCAGTTGAGCCATCAGTCGACGTGGAAGGGCACGAGGAAGCTTCTGCTTGAGAGAGGCTGGTGATGTCCACTACACAACCTTCTTATTATAGACGTTGTTGGGCTTCCAAGTGCAGAGGTTTGTAGAACAGTAGCAAATTTCCCTCAAGTGGATGACCTAAGGTTTATCAATCCGTGGGAGGCGTAGGATAAATATGGTCTCTCTCAAGCAACCCTACAACCAAATAACAAAGAGTCTCTGTCGGTGTTCTGGGAACGGGGGTCCCAGACTTGCCTGCCTGCGGCCCATGGCGTGGCTCTGCTAGCAGGCCCGTACGGCCCATCTTCATCAAGAAGGCATTCAAGACCCTTGTGAGGGGCCAACCCTCGCGAGGCGGACGACACAAGACCTCCTCAGGAGCGGCCTCACAAGGTTGGCTCGCGAGGGGCGGAGAGATCAAAGCAAGGTAAACCTCGCGAGGTTCGCGTTATGTTAGCCGTGACGATCGAGACCAGGCGGGCGCCAGCGTGCACAGTGTCCTTGTTTCCTCTTTGGTGCAAAGGGGGCAAGCGTAGGCGCAGAGTACCGAGGCGTCAAGCAAAGGCTTCCATATCAGTGCAACAAAACCAAGACCAGTAGGACGGCAAGACAGAGGTCACCATGGAGCCCAAGACGGTGTCACCGCCAGAGCCTTTTGCAGGCGAAGACTGCTTTTGTCAGGATAAGCTGTACTAGCTGTCCCCTTTCAAATTGGTCGTTGTTGGCTCCCTTCCCGTTCAATATTTGGGAAGAGGACCAGGGCCTCTATAAATAGGACTAGCCACCACAGTAGGAAGAGACCAAATCCTCACCCGCACAAGTTCACCAAGCACAAGAACACCTCAGCCTCAGGAGGTTGTTCTTCCCCTTGTACTGTTCATCCTTAGCCCAAGAGGCAATCCACCACCACCACACTGGAGGGTATTACACCACAACGGTGGCCCGAACCAGTATAAATCTTGTGTCCCTTGTGTTGGGAGTTCGTCGAGTTAGCCCTTGAGATCTTAGTGAAGCTAGGACGTGGATCGGTAGGGGGAAACCTTCGTGCGCACCCCAGAGTTCGAACCTTGAGGGTTTTGCCAGAACCCGTGATCTAACATTTGGTGCGCCGGGTAGGGGTGCGCCGAAGCTTCCTTTTTGTCGCTCCGCGTCCCGTTGCTTCATCGTCTCCATGGCGGACGCTCGCTGCACTCGCACTGAGCGCCGGGCTGCCCTCGCCGCCCGCGTCGCTCAGATGGCTCCTGTCGGCGGGCCACCCCGTCGTTCCCCGTCGCCTGCCACCAACGCCGCCACCGGCCCGGCGGGGAATGAGCAGCAAGCTTCCTCGCTACACCCCTCGGTGCGGCGGGACGGCCACACCGCCACTCCATCGCTGACCCAGGGCGGTTCGTCATCCCACGCCCGTCGCGCTCCCGTGGACGCGCAGGCTGCTCTGTGCATGGCGCGCGAGCTCTTGCGCTACCGCCCCGTCGACGACCTCTATGAGGACTGGCTCGACCGCATCGCTGAGCTTGTCAGTGCCGCAGGGGGCTCCCCTGCGCTGTCCCTCTCGCTGCCTCGCCCTCCGCCAGCCACGGGCGGTGTGGCCCATGGAGCGCCTCCACCACCTCTGCCCCAAGAGGGAGTCTTGGCGCCAAGGCGAGCAGCCCCACGGCGCGACCTACCGCATCCGGCGCCCGCGCAAGAAGAAAGAAGCTGCTAAGAGGTCCCTCGACCACGAGAAAACGCCCCCGCGCTCCCTACGCCACCATGGCAAGACCGCGTGCCGCCTGCGGTGGTGGTGCGCGGACCCCATCAAGAACAAGTTCTCCACCAACGCCGAGTCCCTGTGACCACGGCAGGCTGTCGCGCCTTCACCCCTGAGCTGTGTAGCATCGCCTGGCCTGGCAAGTTCAAGCCGGATCTGCCTCCTCGCTATGACGGCACCCCGACCCGCGGAGTTCCTGCAGCTCTACGAGCTGAGCATCGAGGCGGCCAACCGCGACGAGAAAGTCATGGCGAACTGGTTCCCCATGGCTCTCAAGGATTGTGCCCGCTCTTGGCTCCTGAACCTGCCTCCAGGCTCGATCTCCTCCTTGGACGAGATGCACGACCGTTTCATTGCCAACTTCCAGGGCACTCGCGACCGCCCACCGGTCGCAGGTGACCTACGCCGCGTCAAGCAACAACCATGAGAGACCCTATAGAAGTACATCCAGCGCTTCAACAACGTTCGCCTCAAGATCCCCAAGGTGACGGACGAGGCCAACATCTTCGCGTTCTCTGATGGTGTCCGCGGCGTCAAGATGAAGGAGGAGCTCGCCATCCATGAGGAGTTGTGCACATCTCTGGAGCTGTTCAACCTGGCGACCAAGTGCGCAAGAGTTGAGGAGGGGCGCCTCTCCCTCCTCGAGCTCCCGGCTATGGACCTGGAGGAGAAGAAAGCCAAGGCCAAGGACGTGAAGCGCAAGGGAGCAGTCGTGCTCGCGGCAGAGCCAGACACCAAGCACGGCAGGGACCAGCCAGAGTCATCCAAGGGCAGCCGACCGTTCTGCGCCTTCCGTAACCTGCATAGCCACAACACCAGCGACTGTCAGGAGCTCAAAGCCATTCGAGAAGGACGCTTTCGTCGACGCCCCGAGCACAATGACCGGGGCTATGGCCGAGGAGGAGGACGTGGAGGTGGACGCTGGGATGACCTTGGCCCACGCCAGGAGTGGCGCGACCGACCTCGTGAGGACCGCTGGCAAGATCAGCCTCGCGAGGGCACCTGGAGGGACCAGCCTCGTGAGGATCGTCCTCGGGGCAACGCCGGACTTCCTCCACTGCCGCCACCCCCAAGAAGGAATGACAACCACCATCAATACGAATGGGCTAGGGGCTTCCAGGACCCGCGTGCCATCGCCTGCATCTTGGGCGGAGTTCAAGCCCCAGCCTCGCAGCGTATCTTCAAACAGTTCACCCGTGAAGTGAATGCAGTCCTCCCCAAGCTCGAGGCCACGCGCCCGCTCAGATGGTCCAAGTGCGCCATCACGTTTAGCTCGGCAGATCAGCTCAAGTGCGAGGCTACCGTTGGAGCCCTCCCAATGCTTTGTTCACCACTTATCAGCAACGTGCAAGTCACCAAGACCCATATCGACGGTGGTGCAGGGCTCAATGTCCTGTCCGTCGACACGTTCGACAACCTCCAAGTGTCGTATGACCAGCTTCTGCCCACCAAGCCTTTCTCAGGAGTGACGGACGGTTCCACTACCCCGATCAGGCAGGTCCGCCTACCCGTGACCTTCGGACAACGTGACAACTACCACACCGAGCTCATCGACATCGACGTCGCCCACATTCGCCTGCCATACAACGCCATCCTCGGGTATCCAGCCCTCGCCAAGTTCATGGCAGTGACCCACCATGGCTACAACGTCCTCAAGATGTCAGGGAGCGGCGGAATCATCACGGTCCCATGCGAAGAAAGAGACGCGGTGTGCTCCCTCGATCGTGCCTTCCAAGCTACAGCCATCAACGACCCCGACAACAAGGGCGAGTGCCCTCCTAAGGGCACCCCCAAGAAGAAGAAGATGCTACACCGCGCAGGGCCTCAGGCAAGCGGCACCTCGTCAGGATCAGCGCCCGCGCCCGGGGCGCCTCCCTCCATCGCATAGGAAAGCGCGCCCAGCGCCCTCCTTGGGCAGGGCTCGGGGGCTCTCTTCTTGAGGGCCTCAGACCTTGCCAACATCGCGAGGGAGGCGCTTGGGCACCATCTGGGGGCGTGCTTCGCGGCACGTTTCCCTCAGAGGAACACAGGGCGAGGAGCGCCCATTGCTTAGGAGTTCATCACCAAGACCACTTAGGAACTACAAGACACAAGGGCCATGCGCGGCGGCCGCCGCTCACCAGGCGCAGCTCCAGATCCAGGCGAGGATGTAGGGTTGTGCGTCTGCATCAACTTCCCAGGGCTCAACAGGGCCGCATCTCAGGAGCTCTTCTGTCCTTCGTGCGTGGGATGCTGCGAGGGCCCACCGCACAGCTATGTTCACATGACTTTCGGCCTGCCGAGTGTGGCGTCTGCCTATTAGCGCAACTTGCGGCGCGCCCTGGCGACTCAGGAGGCCAGGCACCACGCCGTCCTGACGGAGATGGAGACGGTCCTCAACGAACCGCTTGGACCCCCAGAGCCTCCCGAGACTCAGGGCCCAGGTGGCTCGTGAGGAGCGACCCCGTCGCCACGTACCTTCAGCTGCCCGAACATCCCTTCATCAACAGAACCAGGTGACATCTTCCAAGTTTGTTTAGCTGGGAGCGCCCCCCGGGCTGCATCATTCCCAGGCCACATGGGTCCGTCCCTGTGGCATGTATCCCTTTTTATGTCTTTAGCTTACCTTGCTAGGGGCGCCCCTCGGGCTGCATCATCCCCAAGCCACTCGAGCCTGACCCAGTGGCATGCATTTACTTGAGCCAGTTTGCTTTTCATGCTTAATCTATCTATGACTATCACCTGTTCGACTCTCACCTCCCATGGGGGCTACTCATGCTGGCACGGCGCTTGCGCACGGGTCCGTCCCTGCAATGTCGACAAATCTAAGCGGTCGAGCTCTGGCTCGCGGCACGCCCTGCACACGTCACCTCACCAGGCCCTCAGTACCACCATTTCCTCGCGGAGCAACCAGCGGCAGACCGGCAACCATAATGGCAAACTATGTTTCTCCTTTTGCTGGCTTACAGGAATCTCATGAGAATGACAGCAGGCGGCACCGCGAGCTCCCTCTTCTCCCATGCAATCCACTTGCGCATTAAAAGGGGGGCTCCTGAGCATCGCGACTCAGGAGCTCCTACTGGCTCTCCAGCCCTCACCCCCTGGCCTTGATCATGGCACGCGACCTGGCATACCAGCAGCGGCTGAGCTTGCTCGAGGGCCGGGACCTGAGGAAGTAGAGCATAAAGGAGAGCGTGGAGAAGAGGGGAGGCTCATATGGGCCTGACCTAGCTATGCTGCGGATGCCTACGCACGAGCCTGGCGCATCACGAGGAATCGACCCCGGACCGTCAAGATAAGTCTCGCGCTCGGATCGGCTAGATCGCTAAGGCCTAGGAACCACATTAGCAGCAGCCCTGCCACGGCGGCGTCGCCTCCCTTTCTTACCTTTCGACGGCTGCTTGAGCGCTAAAGGGGACCTCCTGAGCATCGCGCCTCAGGAGCTCTTACTGGACCTCGGGCTGCTCACCTCCTGGCCTTGACCGCGGCATGCGACTTGGCATACCAGCGACGGCTGCAGCATGCCTGGGGATCGGGACCTATCAACGCATGGCACCCAATCGTCACGAGGTTGGAAAGGGGATACCAAGCTGAAGCAGGACTCGCGCTCGCGCGAGTTCATGACACAGATAATATTGACAAAAGACATTACAGACCCTTTACACGCCCCCATGGGGCACTCCTTGATTCCTCACAGGGAACAAAAGACAAGAACTTAGGGGAACCCTATCTACATGCTCCCACGGCCGACGCCATCATCAACAGTGGGCCACGGGAGGCTGGCGCCAACACAATCCAGATCAGCGACGGCGGCGGCTGGACGCCGTAGCCTTTCTCCGGGCGCGGCGAGAGCTCGGGGCCACGTAGTTGTCGTCACTCGTCTCTGGAATCTCGTAGAGCTCTGGAGAACTCCTGGACTCCCACGAGTCGCTGCTGCTGGAAGAGCCGATGGCGGGGTGCGCATCGTCCCGGTGCTCCACTCCAGGGCAACACTCCAGACGATCTGTGCAGTGGTGGGTCTCCACGAAGATCTGCATGCCGCCACGCAGGTGCCTGCCCAGCTGGTTGGGTCGGCAGCAGCATGCAAACGGCGGTGGAGGTTTGACTAGCGTGGGCCTGATGGTGGCCCAACGGGTGTTTTTGGCAAGGGCCTTGCCAGGGCCCCGGCAAGGGTCTTGCCGTGGCGCCTGCTGTCATCCCCGGAAAGGCTCTTGCCGGGGGCCTTATGGTCCTCCTTGGCTGGGATCCCGCCAAGGATCATCATCTTCTGAAGGGTGTATCTGATCTTGAATGTCTTCACAAAGATCTGCATGCCACCACGGGGATGTCTCCCGAATCCTTGCCCCATGGGGGCAGTGGACTCAAGGGTGACTCACTCCGTAGGTGTGGGGCGAGCTGCCACGGCAAGGGTCTTGCCGGGTTTGCTAAAATAGCCTCCCGGCAAGGATCTTGCCGGGGGGTCCGCTTCGTCCCCTTTGCTCTTTGTGGTCTTGGTCTTGGCGTCGTTCTGCTTCTCCTGAGCTTCGGCCTTAGCTTGGCTCGCCTCCCTTGCCTCGCTCAGTGTGGTGGTGCCCGTGGCTTAGACTGCCCGTGCACAGTTATAGGGGTACAAAAAGTGTACCCCTCTTTTTGTACACCGACAGGAGCCCCCGGGTCTGGGCCACACGTAAGCGCAATCGCGTCGTTGGGCTAGGCCCAAAAATGGTGCGCGGGCAGGCGGGGCGGTTTTTACCGCGGTAAGTCTCTTCGCGTGCTGCGCTTCCCATGCTTCCCGCGCGTGGCGCGGCGTGGCGAGGTGTGTGTGACGTGGGCGGCATGCGTGGGGCTGAGCTCTGCATGCATGCGTCACGTCGTAGTAAAGGGGGCGGTTTGCGCCTTCCCCATAAACGGAGGGAGGCATGGAGGCGCGGCCCATTTACTGAACGGGGCCGAGGCATGGTCTTCAAGGCGTCCACTCCCCACGATCATGGGGTGGGGAGAGGTCTCCTCACCCGTCGCCTTGGTCCTGCACGCCTGCTACGTGGCTCTCATGCGCTTGGGGTGGTGAACGGTGGAGGCGGGAAACCGGGCCACCGCGGGCTGGGGCGGCGGGTCGGTCCCAATTCCCTGCGCCTTCCGCATCTTGATTGGCCGAGCAGGGCGGCCGAGCCCCCACCATGTTCCTTTATAAAGAGCGGGAGGGGGGGATGGCGTCCCGCATTCCTTCATCTCCTCCTTCCTTCAGCTTCTGCTTCCCCCTTCCATCCGTCATGGAGAGAGGGAATCCTGGTCCTGCAACGGTGGCGGCGAGGGTCGCCGCTCGACAACGCGTCCCTCCTTCTTCTGGACCCGCGGTGGCAGAGCCATCCGCGAGGGGAAGGGGGAGGGTGCGAGGCCGTGGGCGAGGCCGTGGGTGAGGCCGAGGCGCTCGGGGAAGAGGAGGATGGGGCGGCGCGCCGGCCTCGCCTCCGCCAGCAGTTCTTCCCCCCGTGGAGGGCCACGTTGGGGACGACCCTTGCGAGTTCTTCGGGCGGGAGTGACGAGGAGGACAGCGGCAGCGATGACGAGGGTAGTAGGCGGCAGGATGACAGGTCCGATTAGGTGTCGGGCGCCGCTCCGTGCGGCACCGGTGACCCCATCATCCGCGTCGCCGGCTCCCTGAACTTCTTGGGGTCGTCTCCTTGGGCGGCTGGTGTTGGGAGGCTGCAGAAGAGGAAGAGGGCGGGCGGCAAGGCCGTCAAGTCGGAGTACGCGGGCACCGATGCCTTCGACGCGTGCTGACGTCGTGCCGCCTCGTCTTCGAGCTCTGCTTCCGGTGCCGCCATCACCATCCAGCCTTCGGATGGCCACCGAGATGTTCTCTTGGTGTCTTCTGCCACCCGTAGTTCGCCTAGGCGCCCCTTTTGCCCTTTTCGCCTCCTTGACCTGCCTCCTGAGGAGAGGGACAAGAAAGGGATTGCGGGCACCTTATCTCTTTTTAGTTTGTAAGCCTTCGGGCCTTAGCTGAATTTAAAACTTGTAATCCCATCATTCATGTTTTTCATTCCCTATGGACTGTACCTGAGTGGAATGTTTTTAATGAAAAAGGGATGCTTGCTGGGTCATTTGTTTGTGGGTAGAACCCACGACAAGGAGTAAATCCTTGATATCCTTAAGATAAACATTTCCTTGCCCAGCAACAGGCCTTGCCGTCTCCCCACTTCGCTCGACCTTTCTCACACCTTTGGCGGAGGCAGGGATGAGGTGGGTTCAGGCTCCTTGTTTCATCCTCTTGCTGCCACGACTACTACCAAACCTGGCCCCAGGAACGAGCCCTAGGGCCTAGAGTTAGGGGAGCACGGTAGTTTTAGGAAAAAACGAGGTTTCACATACCTCAGCCCATAAGGGAATGCATGATAAGGGATGAACAACTCATCTGAAGCTATAGCCCCCGGCAACTCTGGTTTGCCGTGGGTGAATCTTTGCTCTTGTAGCCCCCGGCAATACTGGCTTGCCAGGGTCTAGATGCTGGTCTGTCCATCTCCTCTTTTTCGTCCTCAAGTGATCCGGCAAGGATACCTATGAGTCCTGCGAACCAAAGAAGACGAAAGAATGGCAAAGAGATGCACACTCAACCTCTAAGCTAGGGGTTAGTCGCCGCTAAGCACTATCAACCCTAACCAAGGACGAGACTCGACCTAGCATGCATGATATAACTTAGGGCGTCAGTGCTTCATTTATTTATGCTCAGGGTCTGCACCTGGCTTTGTACAAAGGGTTACATGCATCATCGGCAATGCTTGTACAAAAGGTGGCTTGCCGGGGGGGCGGCAAGCCGCGCCTCACAGGTAAAACTTGCGAAGATGCTCAATGTTCCAGGAGTTACTCACCGGAACAGCATCTTCGGTCTCCAGGCGGACTGCGCCGGGCCTGGTGACTCGTATTACCCGATAAGGGCCTTCCCACTTTGGCATCAACTTGTTGGAATTCTTGGCCGATTGAAAGCGCTGAAGGACAAGGTCGCCTTCCTCAAGGCTTCGGGCATGAACCTTGCGGCTATGGTAGCGGCGCAAGGCTTGCTGTTAGCGTGCTGCTTTCATAGCCACCCGAAGACGATCTTCCTCAAGGAGCATTGCGTCATCTTGCCGCAGTTGCTCTTGCTCAAGCTCATCATAAGCGAGCACTCAAGGTGACCCGTATATGAGTTCAGTGGGGAGAACTGCTTCTGCCCCGTATACCAGGGCAAAAGGTGTCTGGCCGGTGGCTTGATTTGGCGTCGTCCTGATCGACCAAAGAACCGTCGGCAACTCATCAATCCAGTGCCTTCCACTCTTGTGCAGCCTGTCAAAGGTCTTGGTCCTTAAGCCTCGCAGTACTTCAACGTTTGCCCTCTCAGCTTGACCATTGCTTCGTGGGTGAGCAACGGAAGCGAAACAGACTTTGCTGCCGAGGTCTTGGATATATTGCATGAAGGTGCGGCTTGTGAACTGTGTGCCGTTGTCGGTGATGACCCTGTTGGGTACACCAAAACGACACACTAGTCCCTTGAAGAACTTGACGGTTGACTAAGCTGTGACCTTCCTCACTGCCTCCACCTCCGGCCACTTTGTGAACTTGTCGATTGCAACGTACAAGTACTCAAAGCCCCCAACAGCGCGGGGGAAAGGGCCCAGTATATCGAGCCCCCAGACCGAGAAGGGCCAGGAGAGAGGAATAGTTTGAAGGGCTTGAGCTGGCTGATGAAGCTTCTTTGAATGGAACTGACACACTTCACACCTGGTGACTAGTGTCGTCGCATCCTGGAGGGAGGTGGGCCAGAAGAAGCCTTGCCGAAATGCCTTGCCGGCAAGGGCCCTTGACCCGATGTCGGATCCACATATGCCTCCGTGTATCTCCGCCAACAGCTCCAGTCCTTCCTCCCGAGGGATACACTTCAATTTCACACCGTTCGGCCTCTTTCTGTACAGGATGTCATCGACGAACTGGTACATGGTAGAGCAACGGGCTACTTTTTCCGCTTCTTCCCGTTCTTCAGGAAGTTCCCCTGTTTGGAGGAATCGAACGGTATGTTGTGCCCACGCTAGAGCCTGAGGCTCGACGGCGAGGACTAAAGGCATTTCCTCCGCTATAGGAGCGGCTGTCTCGACGGCAAGAGCTTGACGCTCCGCCGGAGCTAGCCGTCCCGTGGCGGGCTCAGTGTCCCCAGCAACATCCTTGCCAGTGGCTCCGGGGAGCTCGGCGGGAAAGTACTTGCCAGGTCCTGATTTCCTCCTCTTGTTCTGCTCTGTTGATGGATCAACGGATGGCGGAGTTAGCTGGAGCACAAAGGTACCTGGTTCCATAGGTAGCTTGAGGGTAGCGCGTTTTGACAGGTAATCGGCGATAACGTTCTCCGCTTGGGGAACGTATTCAGCCTGTATACCATCGAAACGCTCTTCCAGCTTTCTCACTTCATAGACGTGGGCCTTCATCAACGGGCACTGGTAGTCCTTGTTGACTTGCTTGACGACGAGCTACGAGTCGCCCCTGATGATGAGCTTCTTGATTCTGAGGTCCGCCGGGATCCTAAGACCGGCAAGCAGCCCTTCGTACTCTGCCTATTGTTTGTTGACACCTCCCTGGGGAAGTGCATCTGGATCAATTACTTGAGGTGCTCTCCGATGGGTGCGACAAGCAGCACGCCAGCCCCGGCGCCGTGTAAGGAGAAAGCTCCATCAAAGTACATGATCCAACTGCAACTTGCCTCCTTGTCGGGAGAGCAGTCTCTTGGGCTTCTTCATCAGGCGTTGCGGTCCATTCTGCAATGAACTCTACCAGGAATCGGCTCTGAATCGTCGAAGTACTTTCAAACTTGAGGCCAAAGCTGGACAGCTCCAGTGCCCATTCCACAATTCTTCCCGTTGCATCTGGATTGTGCAATATCCGTTGCAGAGGGAGGCGAGTGACGACAATGATCTCGTGTGCCTGGAAGTAGTGACGCAGCTTCCTCGAGGCCATAAGAAGTCCGAAGAGCAGTTTCTGCATGCCGGAGTACCTTGATCTAGCTCCCTGCAGGAGGGAACTAACAAAGTAGACTGGGTGCTGCATCATTTTCTTCTTCGGCGGCACTTCAACTGGCTGTGTCGTCTCTGCATTGGTGGTGTCGGGCTCTGTTGCTGCCATTACCTCGTCGTCAACCTCTCTCTACGCTACTAGTGCGGCGCTGACCACCTGGTTCGTTGCCGCCAGGTATAGCAGCAACGGCTCCTGTGGCCTAGGTGCAACTAGTATTAGCGCGGAGGAGAGGTAGTTCTTCAAATCTTGCAATGCTGCTTCGGCTTCTGGCGTCCACTCCATCGGGCCCGCCTTTTTCAGGATCTTGAAAAAGGGAAGGGCGCGCTCGGCAGACTTGGAAATGAATATGCCCATGGCGGCAACGCAACCAGCAAGCCGACGCACATCCTCGATTCGCTTGGGTGCTTCAATCTACTCTATAGCTTCGATCTTGTCCGGATTGGCCTCTATCCCACGCTGTGACACAAAGAACCCGAGAAGCTTGCCGGACGGGACGCCAAAGACGCACTTCTCAGGGTTCAGCTTGAGATTGATCTTGCGCAGGTTTGCAAATGTTTCATGCAAATCCGGTATGAGGGTTGCCCTGTCCTTGGTTTTGACCACTATGTCATCCATATAAGCTTCCATATTTCTATGGAGCTGGGGTTCAAAACCAATCTGGACCGCCCTTGCAAACGTCGAACCAGCACTCTTCAGCCCGAAAGGCATCCGCATGAAACAATACGTACCACATGGGGTGATGAATGCTGTTTTCTCTTCGTCTTCTCTTGTCATGAAGATCTGGTGGTAGCCGGAGTAGGCATCAAGGAATGACAACAGATCACACCCAGCTGTGGAGTCAACAATCTGGTCGATGCGCGGCAACGGGAAGGGGTCCTTAGGACAAGCCTTATTGATATCTGTGTAATCAATACACAGTCTCCACTTCCCATTAGCCTTGCGCACTATGACCGGATTGGCCAACCACGTTGGATGGAGCACTCCTCTTACCAAACCCGCTGCTTCCAGTTTTCAGATCTCCTCTGTGATGAACTCCTGTCGTTCCAAAGCTTGCTTTCTGACCTTCTGCTTGACGGGCCACGTATGAGGACAGACAGCAAGGTGGTGCTCAATCACCTCCCTGGGAACGCCGGGGATGTCGGAAGCTTGCCATGCAAACACATCGACATTCGCCCGCAGGAAGGTGACGAGCGCGTCTTCCTATTTGTCGTCGAGGGTGGAGCTTATGGTGAAAGCCCCTCCCGTGCCATCCTCATTGACAGAAACCTTCTTGGTTCCCGGCGGTATGGCCCTGGGCTTCTTGTTTCCGCCGGTGGAGCTCTCTGGCACGTCCTCGACGGGAGCGCTACACTCCGAAGAGGTGCGCTTGCCGGAGTGGGTGTCCGAGGTCTCACCGGTCTTCTTCTTCTTCCCTCCCGGGGTCCCAGCGGCAGGAGCAAGTGCCCTAGCGGCGGCAGCTGCTGCAACTGCTTGCTGGTATAATTGGTCAGCGCAAATCAGCGCATCTTTGTTATCGGAGGGGATGGTGATGATCGTCACAGGTTCTGGCATCTTCAGGGTATTGTAGGCGTAGTGTGACGCCGCCATGAACTTGGCCAGCGCTGGGTGGCCAAGGATCCCGTTGTAGGGCCAGGGGATCTTGGCAACATCAAACACGATCCTCTCCGTCCTGTAGTTCAGATCGCTTCCAAAAGTCACGGGCAGCGTGACCTTTCCCTTAGGTTGGCTTCTTCCCAGGTTGACCCACTGAAACGTGCCCGTCTCCTCGAGGTCTCCATCAGGAATCTGTAGTTTCTCGATCACGGCAGGCGAGATCAAGTTCAGACCGGCCCCGCCATCGACTAGCATCTTTGTCACCTTGAGGTTGTGTATTGTTGGTGAAACCAACAATGGCAAGCACCCGACCGCAGTAGTGCGATTAGGGTGATCCTCAGTGTCAAAAATGATAGGTGTGCTGGACCACTTCAGCGGCCTTTGGGCATCAAACGACGGCTCTGCCGCTGTAATCTCTCGCGCCCACTGTTTAAGCTGGCGGTGAGAAGTATGCAGTGAGGCGCCGCCGTCGATGCACATGGCCTTTGTAGCTTTCTGAAACTCTTGGTCGTCGGATTCGTCGTCCTCTTCATGATCGTCGTCTTCTGGCTTTTTGTCACGGCCCCGGGCGGGCCTCTCCTGTTGTTTATCTTTGCCGCGACGGCCCGCCTGGCCGTCACGCTTCTTGCCGGACCCCTCAGCACCGGCTTGGCCCTTCTCCTTGTCCCGCCTCTCATATTCAGCCCTCTGCTTCTCAGCGAGGAGCTCAACCTGTCGGCAGTCTTGGAGAGCATGGCCTTTGGTGCGATGGATCTTGCAGTATCGCTTATCGGAGTTCCCCGGCTTCTCAGCAACCGCCAAGGCCCAGCAGGCGACGCATCCGGCAATTTCCTTGCCGGGGTCATCTGCTTTGGTTTTCTTGGTGGAGCCGGTGTCACCAGATCCCTCGACGGCAAGCACGGTGAGGGAGTCCTGGATTAGGGGGTGTTCGGATAGCCGAACTATATCATCAGCCGGACTCTTGGACTATGAAGATACAAGATTGAAGACTCTATCCCGTGTCCGGAAGGGACTTTCCTTGGCTTGGAAGGCAAGCTTGGCGATACGGATGTTCAGATCTCCTACCATTGTAACCGACTTTATGTAACCCTAACCCTCTCCGGTGTCTATATAAACTGGAGGGTTTTAGTCCGTAGGACAACATACACATCAGCAATCATACCATAGGCTAGCTTCTAGGATTTAGCCTCTCTGATCTCGTGGTAGATCAACTCTTGTAATACCCATATCATCAATATTAATCAAGCAGGACATAGGGTTTTACCTCCATCGAGAGGGCCCGAACCTGGGTAAAACTTCGTGTCACCTGCCTCCTGTTACCATCCGGCCTAGACGCACAGTTCGGGACCCCCTACCCGAGATCCGCCGGTTTTGACACCGACATTGGTGCTCTCTTTGAGAGTTCCTCTGTGCCGTCGCCGTCAGGCCCGATAGCTCCTACGATCATCAATGACGATGCAGTCCAGGGTGAGACCTTCCTCCCCGGACAGATCTTCGTCTTTGGCGGCTTCGCACTGCGGGCCGATTCACTTGGCCATCTAGAGCAGATCGAAAGGTACGCCCCTGGCCGTCAGGTCAGATTCGGAAGTTTAAATTACACGGCCGACATCCGCGGGGACTTGATCTTCGACAGATTCGAACCACTGCCGAGCACGCCGCACTGTCACGACGAGCATGATCTAGCTCTGCCGCCGAACAGTGCCCTGGAGGCCGCACCCGCATCGGCTCCGACCCCTAGTTCGGAGCCGGCCGCGCCGACCGAGGATGGGCGGTTGGACGCCACCTCGGGGGCTGCGATCCCAACGTCGGTTGAGCCGAACACCAGCCTCGTACTCTGTAAGACTCGTGACTCCATGGAGCCGGATTCTTCTTCGGACTCCGAACCCTCCGCGCCCCTGCCGAGCGAATCCGATTGGGCGCCGATCATGGAGTTCACGGCCGCGGACGTCTTTCAGCACTCGCCTTTCGGTGATATCCTGAAATCACTGAAGTCGCTCTCTTTGTCAGGAGTGCCCTGGCCGGACTACGGTCAGCAAGGTTGGGGTACGGACGATGAAGAAATTCAAAGCCCACCCACCACCCACTTGGTAGCCACTGTCGACGATTTAACCAACATGCTCGACTTCGACTCCGAAGACATCGACGACATGGACGCCGATGAAGGAGATGACGAAGAACCAGCGCCTACTAGGCCCTGGAAAGCCACCTCGTCATATGACATATACATGGTGGACACCCCAAAAGAGGGAGATGGCGATGGAACAGCGGAGGATGACCCCTCCAAGAAACAGCAAAAGCGCCGGCATCAGCGGCGCCGCTCAAAATCCCGCCAACACAAAAACAGCGACTGAGGGAGTCCTGGATTAGGGGGTGTTTGGATAGCCGAACTATACCTTCAGCCGGACTCCTGGACTATGAAGATACAAGATTGAAGACTCCGTCCCGTGTCCGGAAGGGACTTTCCTTGGCGTGGAAGGCAAGCTTGGCGATACAGATGTTCAGATCTCCTACCATTGTAACCGACTTTATGTAACCCTAACCCTCTCCGGTGTCTATATAAATCGGAGGGTTTTAGTCCGTAGGACAACATATACATCAGCAATCATACCATAGGCTAGCTTCTAGGGTTTAGCCTCTCTGATCTCGTGGTAGATCAACTCTTGTAATACCCATATCATCAATATTAATCAAGCAGGTCGTAGGGTTTTACCTCCATCGAGAGGGCCCGAACCTGGGTAAAACTTCGTGTCTCCTGCTTCCTGTTACCATCCGGCCTAGACGCACAGTTTGGGACCCCCTACCAGAGATCTGCCGGTTTTGACACCGACATTGGAGCTTTCATTGAGAGTTCCTCTGTGCCGTCGCCGTCAGGACTGATGGCTCCTACGATCATCAATGGCGATGCAGTCCAGGGTGAGACCTTCCTCCCCGGACAGATCTTCGTCTTTGGCGGCTTTGCACTGTGGGTCGATTCACTTGGCCATCTAGAGCAGATCGAAAGCTACGCCCCTGGCCGTCAGGTCAGATTTGGAAGTTTAAACTACACGGCCGACATTCACGGGGATTGATCTTCGACGGATTCGAACCACTGCCGAGTGCGCCACACTGTCACAACGAGCATGATCTAGCTCTGCCGCCGAACAAAGCCCTGGAGGCCGCACCCGCATTGGCTCCGACCCCGCATCGATCGAGGATGGGCGGTTGGACGCCACCTTGGAGGCTGCGATCCCAACGGCGGTTGAGCCAAACACCAACCCCGTACTCTGCAAGACTCGTGACTCCATGGAGCCGGATTCTTCTCCGGACTCCGAACTCTCCGCGCCCTTGCCGAGCGAATCCGATTGGGCGCCGATCATGGACTTCACGGCCGCGGATGTGTTTCAGCACTCGCCTTTCGGCGATATCTTGAAATCAGTAAAGTCTCTCTCTTTGTCCGGATAGCCCTGGCCGGACTACGGTCAGCAAGGTTGGGGTACGGACGATGAAGAAATTCAAAACCCACCCACCACCCACTTTGTAGCCACTGTCGACAACTTAACCGACATGCTCGACTTCGACTCCGAAGACATCGATGGTATGGACACCGATGAAGGAGATGATGAAGAATCAGCGCCTACTAGGCCCTGGAAAGCCACCTCGTCATATGACATATACATGGTGGACACCCCAAAAGAGGGAGAGGGCAATGGAACAGCGGAGGATGACCCCTCCAAGAAACAGCAAAAGCGCCGGCGTCAGCGGCGCTGCTCAAAATCCCGCCAACACAAAAACGACAATTTCAGCACGGGAGATAATAATACCCTGGAAAGCGCCGAAGAGCATCCCCCCGAGCAAGATTTAGCATAGGAGGATGGAGAAACCAGCCCTCATGAGAGAGCGGCCGACAGAGAGGTCGAGGACGATAATTGTATGCCTCCCTCCGAAGAAGAGGCAAGCCTCGACGACGACGAATTCGCCGTGCCAGAGGATCCCGTCAAACAAGAGCGTTTTCAACTCAGGCTTATAGCCACGGCAAGAAGCCTCAAGAAAAAACAGCAACAGCTTAAAGCTGATCAAGATCGTCTAGTCGATAGATGGACTGAAGTCCTTGCGACCGAAGAGCATAAACCCGAACGCCCCTCCAAGTGTTACCCGAAGCGCAGGTTGCTACCCCGATTAGAGGAGGAAGCACTCGACGCGGCCGACAGGCCACCTCGTGGCCGCGACAGAGAGGCCTCATGGCCCTCCACCCAAGCTGCACCCCGTACCAAGGCACGGGAATATGCGCCGGACTTACGAGACATGTTGGAGGACAAGGCAAGGCAAATAAGATCGATCTACGGATCGCGTAGGTGCCCCACGGCTCGAGACGATAACCGTCACGCCGGCCACAAATTCGGCAGCGCCGAACACAGTAGACAAGGCTCATTGGAGCTACGTCATGATGTCACCCAGTACAGAGGCGCCGCACACCCATTGTGCTTCACAGACGAAATAATGGATCATCAAATCCCCGAGGGTTTCAAACCTGTAAACATCGAATCATATGATGGCTCAACAGATCCTGCGGTATGGATCGAGGATTATCTCCTTCATATCCACATGGCCCGCGGCGATGATTTCCACGCCTTCAAATACCTCCCACTCAAGCTTAAAGGACCAGCCCGGCAGTGGCTTAACAGCCTGCCAACAGGGTCAATCAGCTGTTGGGAGGACCTGGAAGCCGCATTCCTCGACAATTTCCAGGGCACTTATGTGCGACCCCCAGACGCGGACGACCTAAGCCACGTAATTCAGCAGCCAGACGAATCAGCCAGGCAATTCTGGACACGGTTCCTAACAAAGAAAAATCAAATACTCGACTGTCCGGACGCAGAGGCCTTAGCAGCCTTCAAGCATAATATCCGTGACGAGTCGCTTGCCCGGCACCTAGGACAGGAGAAGCCGAAATCTATGGCAGCACTCACGGCACTCATGACCCGCTTTTGCGCGGGAGAAGATAGCTGGCTTGCTCGTAGCAACAATATGACCAAGAACCCTGGTCGTTCGGACACCAGGGACATTAGTGGCAGGTCGCGTCGCAACCAGCAGAAGCGCCGCATCAACAGCGACAATGCTAAGGATACGGCAGTTAATGCCGGATTCAGAGGCTCTAAATCCGGTCAGTAGAAAAAGTCATTCAAAAGGAATCCTAGGGGCCCGTCCAGCTTGGACCGAGTACTCGATCGCTTGTGCCAAATACATGGCACCCCCGAAAAGCCGGCCAATCACACCAACAGGGACTGTTGGGTGTTCAAGCAGGCAGGCAGATTAAGCGCCGACAATGAGGACAAGGGGCTGCATAGCGATGACGACGAGGAGCCCCGGCCGCCGAACAACAATGGACAGAAGGGTTTTCCCCCACAAGTGCGGACAGTGAACATGATATACGCCACCCACGTCCCCAAGAGGGAGCGGAAGCACGTGTTAAGGGACGTATACGCGGTAGAGCCAGTCGCCCCAAAGTTCAACCCATGGTCCTCCTGCCCGATCACCTTTGATCGAAGAGACCATCCCACTAGCATCCGTCATGGCGAATTCGCCGCATTGGTTCTCGACCCAACTATTGACGGATTTCATCTCACTAGAGTCCTTATGGACGACGGCAGTAGCCTGAACCTGCTTTACGAGGATATAGTGCGGAAAATGGGCATAGATCCCTCGAGGATTAAGCCCACCAAAACGACCTTTAAAGGCGTAATACCAGGTGTAGAAGCCAGCTGTACAGGCTCAATCACACTTGAAGTGGTCTTCGGATCTCCGGATAATTTCTGAAGCAAGGAGTTAATCTTCGACATAGTCCCGTTCCGCAGTGGCTACCATGCACTGCTCGGGCGAACCGCATTCGCCAAGTTCAATGCGGTCCCGCACTATGCATACCTTAAGCTCAAGATGCCAGGCCCTCGAGGAGTAATTACAGTCAATGGAAAAACCGAACGCTCCCTCCGAACGGAGGATCACACGGCGGCCCTTGCAGCGGAAGTACAAAGCAGCCTCTCCAGGCAGTTCTCCAGTCCGGCCATTAAACGTCCGGACACAGTCAAGCGCGCCCAGAGTAACCTGCAACAAGACCGCCTGGCATGTTCTGAGCAGGCGTAGCAATGCGGCCCCAACCCCAACCCCCGCAAAAAGGCGACGCCAGTACTTCGCATACATAACTACGCTCTAGAAATACCATGGGCATAGGGGGAGGGGCACCATCACGGCACGCCCAAAACACGGCTTAAACCGCACCAGGGGCCGCTGACTTTTTTTTATACTTTTCTCTTACTTCCAGGACTCTACTCTTTGGAAGGCTTGTTCGGCAGTTCAATTGCCGCACAAACGATGCAAGGACCAGGGAAGCAGACAAGCCATGCCGCATTACGGAAATCCCAGGTGGTCTCTACCACGAGTAGTATACCTATTTCGCATACTATCCCGCAGCTTGCCCCTGAAGCAGACATGTTAAATAGTCCAACTTTTTGTTTATCGCACCACTTGTATCGTTCTGCTTTGATCGCAGCTATTTTAATGAACAATGCATAGCTTTTGTCTATTTTTTGCATTACCTTTTTTTAATATATATATATATGTGTGTGTTCCTTAACGACATGTTGCACCCGTACACTTTGGTACGGCCAAAATACGCCAGGGGCTTCAGTACCCCTCAACATGGTGTGAGAAGTCCGAACACTTTAACAAGTGCGGCACCCCAAACTTATAGCATTATATGCATCAACTCCGAATCATGTCTTGGGTCAGTAGTTGGGTTTGCCCGGCTCCTATGTTTTGGTGCCTTACGTTCTGCTACATCGGCTAAGGTAGCACTAGGAGAACCACTGCAATTGTGCCCCAGTTGAGCTGGGCCGAGCACCTCAGTGGAGAAAGCTAAAACTGACTGTCATGATGAAGCGAGAGTTGGTCGCTGTTCGAGAGGTTTTTTCGAGTCCCTAAAGACTTATGCCGCTTCGGGCGAGGTGTCGGCTCTGTCCGGCCAAGGCGTGGATAGCGCCCCGAAATCGGTCTTCCGAATACTAGGGGCTTTGCCGAAATTTCAGATTATAGAATTCTATGGCTAAGTGAGAGTGTTCACGCATTATAGTCCGATTGCCTCGTTCATTGGGCTAAGCGCCTTCCTCGAAGGACCCAAATATGGGAAAAAGAGCGCCCAGGTTTATCCCCGAACACCCGAGCACTAGCGGCACGGGGCAGAAGCCGATGACTCGCCATCTCTCAGTATTGATAAACAGCCGTACAGAAGGTAATATTTTAAATTCAAGCAGCATTGCTTAGCGCATATGAACAAGTTTTAAGCGCACAGGATAACACGAGCGGGTTTTACTCAAAAAATACATCCTTGGTACATTCATCCGCAACAAGGCGGGCACCCTTCAGAACATCCTTATAATAATTCTCGGGCTTGCGATGCTCTTTCCCCGGCGGTGGCCCGTCCTTCACAAGCTTCTCCGCATCCAGCTTGCCCCAGTGCACCTTAGCATGGGCAAGGGCCCTACGGGCACCTTCAATGCAGACGGAGCGCTTGATGTCTTCAAGCCTCGGACAGGCCTCCACCAGCCGCCGCACCAGCCCGAAATAGCTCCCAGGAAGAGCCTCTCCATGCCACAGCCGAACTAGGAGGCCCTTCATGGCCTGTTCGGCCGCCTTGTGGAGCTCGACCAGTTGCTTTAGCTGGTTGCTCAGGGGCACAGGGTATCCGGCCTCAGCATACTGAGACCAGAACACCTTCTCCATCGAGCTGCCCTCCTCGGCTCGATAGAATGCGGCGGCATCGGATACACTCCGGGGAAGATCTGCAAATGCCCCTGGAGAGCTCCGGATTCGGGTAAGTATCAAGTAACTCACGTTTATATGTTTACTTTGCATAAAAAATGCCTTACCTGCAGCAATCTTCTTCACCTCATCCAACTCCTGGAGGGTCTTCTGGGACTCGGTCTTGGCAGACTTGGCATTTTCTATAGCTGCCGCAAGCTCGGACGCTCGCGTCTTTGAGTCAAGCTCCAAACTCTCATGTTTCTTCATGAGAACCTGGAGCTCTTGCCGCACCTTGCCAACCTCAGCCTCATACCTCTCCCGCTCGGTGCGCTCCGCGGCCGCACTCTTCTCGGCCTTGAGCAGCGCTTGCTTAAGGGTCGCCACCTCAGACGTGGCCCCTACAATAGCCATGTCAATCCTGTCATTTTTTGCAATTGCGCCTTTTTTATATACATATTCAAATAGGGTATTTCTTACCTTCCTTCTCCTCGAGCTGCTTCTTGGCACGCCCGAGCTCTTGCTCGGACTTCTCGAGGCTCTGCTTTAGCACGTCCACTTCCGCAGTCAGTGCGGCGGACGCTAGCAAAGAAGACTGCATACGCATATTGACTCATTTTTTGTTAGACTCCTGCGAATTCTATTTGATCCTCTATTCGGCTTTTCTTCCCGAACGCCAAACAGAGCATCAGGGGCTACTGTCTATGCGGTACTATTATTTACACATTCTTTACTTACCTCAAAGCCTGTTAAAAGGCTTGTACAAGCTTCAGTCAGTCCGCTTTTGGCGGACTAAACCTTCTAGATCACCGCACTCATAATAGTGCGGTGCCCCTCATCGATGGAGGCACCTTGGAGTGCCTCCAACATATTGTCCGGCGCCTCCGGTTGGACGGAGGTCACCGGCACGGTAGGCTTGCTCCTCTTGGAAGGAGGTCGCCCGCCGGACTCAGGAACCTTTGAAGATTCCGGAGTTGTGTTCGGCCTTAAGCCGGACTTGGAGCCCTGGGGGGTTTCCTCCCCTTTACTCTAGGAGTCTGGGAGGTCGCCTTGCGGCGCCTCCAGGACCACCTCCTCCCTGCTTGGAACCTGTTGGGACAAGACTTCGGTGTCTCCCGTAGGGCGGGGGGAGGAAGCCGTCGGGAGCGAGTTTACCTCCGACGAGTCCAGTGAGCCGCTCGACGACGCGTCGAGCCGGTCTTTGGGTGGGTTGCATAAACACATTCGACATAAGGGAAAGCTGTGCAATAAACAAATACTATGAGTCACTCCGGTATCCGGATACTTACGATTTTGCCAGGGGCTTGGCCCTGGGCTGCCACTCCTCTTCATCGGCGTCGGCGTCAGTGGAGCAGTCCGGGGGAAGGGTTTTCCCCTTCTTGGACCCTTCGGCCTCCTCAGAGAGGGTGGCCTTCCTTTTCTTCTCTCCTCCCGCTGGAGGGGGAGAGGTCTCTTCTTCTTCCTCCTCGCCCTCACGAGAGGAAGGCACTTCGGGACCATCGGATGACGAATCCGACACCTCCTGGCGCCGGGCACTCCTTCGAGTCCCCGCGGCCTTCTTGGCCTTCTTCTCCGGCACCACGTAGGGTGCCGGAACCAGCAGCTTCGCCAAATGGGCGTCCACTGGGCCTTCGGGCAAAGGAGCCGGACAGTTGATCTGTCCGGACGTCACCTCCCAATCCTATCAAAGATAAGGGAACTCAGATCCCGCATAGAGTCAAACTATGAAAAACTGATACCCTGTAAAAGGACAAAAATAGCTTACCGCATGAGCGTGATGCTGAGTACTGAATCCGCGATCCTCTGCAGCGGATGCGGGAGCCTCGGCGCCCTTGAAAAGCATCCTCCAGGCATCTTCGTATGTCGTGTCGAAGAGCCTATTAAGAGTTCGATGTTGCGCCGGGTCGAACTCCCAAAGGATGAAGGCCCGTCGTTGACACGGGAGGATCAGGCGGATGAGCATAACCTGGACTACGTTGACAAGCTTGAGCTTCTTGTCCACCAGGGTTTGGATGCATGTTTGGAGTCCGGTCAGCTCTCCTTTTTTACCCCACGACAGGTCGGTCTCCTTCTAGGAGGTGAGCCGCGTAGGGGGTCCGGACCGAAACTTGGGGGCTGCGACCCATTCGGGGTCACACGGCTCGGTGATGTAAAACCACCCCGATTGCCACCCCTTCAGGGTCTCCACAAAGGAGCCCTCGAGCCACAGGACGTTGGCCATCTTGCTAACCATGGCACCGCCGCACTCCGCCTGGCTGCCGCGCACCACCTTCGGCTTGACGTTGAAGGTCTTTAGCCATAAGCCGAAATGAGGGCGGATGTGGAGGAAAGCCTCACACACGATGATAAACGCCGAGATGTTGAGGACGAAGTTCGGGGCCAGATCGTGGAAATCCAGGCCGTAGTAGAGCATGAGCCCCCGGAGAAATGGATGCAGAGGGAAGCCCAGCCCGCGGAGGAAATGGGGGAGAAATACCACCCTCTCATGGGGCCTAGGAGTGGGGATGAGCTGCCCCTTCTTGGGGAGTCAGTGCAATGTCGCTGGCCAGATATCCAGCCTTCCTCAGCTTTTTTATGTGTCCCTCCGTGACGGAGGAGACCATCCACTTGCCTCTCGCTCCGGACATGACTGGAGAAGGTCGAGGTGGTAGTGCGGACTTGGGCGCTGGAGCTCAAGTGCGCAAGAATGGATAGGCAGGGGAGGAAGAAGGCGTGGGTGAAAAGGTGGATCCTTATCCCCTTATATGGGTGGACGCGGTTATGTGTCCCCACTAGCCTGGTAAGACTTGCTTATCTCCAAGCACCGTAATCAAAGGCGCGGTTGGGTTACCCACGCCCGTATTGATGAGAATCCCGAAATGAGGGGACACGATCTCTACTTCAACAAGACGTGCCAAGGAAACCGCCTCGCACAACGCGCTGATGTGGGATAATTAAATGGATAAAGGCTTGGCCGTGACGTGTCGCACCACGGAATGCGTCAGCAGATTAGATTTGTGTTAATATTATAATTCTCTCTATGGCAATATGTGGAAACTTATTTTGCAGAGCCGGACACTATCTTTGTGTTCAAAATCTTCTATGAAGTACTTGGAGGAGGAACCCTCCTTGCAATGCCGAAGACAATTTGCGCGCCGGACTCGTCGTCATTGAAGCCTGGTTCAGGGGCTACTGAGGGAGTCCTGGATTAGGGGGTGTTCGGATAGCCGAACTATACCTTCAGCCAGACTCCTGGACTATGAAGATACAAGATTGAAGACCCCGTCCCGTGTTCGGAAGGGACTTTCCTTGGCGTGAAAGGCAAGCTTGGCGATACGGATGTTCAGATCTCCTACCATTGTAACCGACTTTATGTAACCCTAACCCTCTCCGGTGTCTATATAAACCGGAGGGTTTTAGTTCGTAGGACAACATACACATCAGCAATCATACCATAGGCTAGCTTATAGGGTTTAGCCTCTCTGATCTCGTGGTAGATCAACTCTTATAATACCCATATCATCAATATTAATCAAGCAGGACGTAGGGTTTTACCTCCATCGAGAGGGCCCGAACCTGGGTAAAACTTCGTGCCCCCTGCCTCATGTTACCATCCGGCCTAGACGCACAGTTCGGGACCCCCTACCCGAGATCCGCCGGTTTTGACACCGACAGCGACTCCAGCACGGGAGATAATAATACCCCGGAAAGTGCCGACGAACATCCCCCAAAGCAAAATTTAGCACAGGAGGATGGAGAAACCAGCCCTCATGAGAGAGTGGTTGATAGAGAGGTCGAGGACGATAATTATATGCCTCCCTCCGAAGACGAGGCAAGCCTCGACGACGACGAATTCGTCGTGCCAGAGGATCCTGTCGAACAAGAGCGTTTTCAATGTAGGCTTATGGCCAGGGCCAGAAGCCTCAAGAAAAAACAGCAACAGCTTAAAGCTGATCAAGATCTGCTAGTCGACAGATGGACTGAAGTCCTTGCGGTCGAAGAGCATAAACTCGAACGCCCCTCCAAGAGCTACCCAAAGTGCAGGGTGCTACCCCGATTAGAGGAGGAAGCACTCGACACGGCCGACAGGCCACCTCGTGGCCACGACAGAGAGGCCTCATGGCCCTCCACCCAAGCCGCACCCCGTACCAAGGCACGGGAATATGCGCCGGACTTATGTAATATGTTGGAGGAAAAGGCAAGGCAAACACGATCGATCTACGAATCGCATGGGCGCCCCACGGCTCGAGACAGTAACCATCACGCCAGTCACAAATTCGGCAGGGCCGAACACAATAGACAAAGCTCATTGGAGCTACGTCATGATATAGCCTAGTACAGAGGCGCCGCACACCCATTGTGCTTCACAAACGAAATAATGGATCATCAAATCCCTGAGGGTTTCAAACCCGTAAACATCGAATCATATGATGGCTCAACAGATCCCGCGGTATGGATCGAGGATTATCTCCTTCATATCCACATGGGCCGCGGCGATGATTTCCATGCCATCAAATACCTCCCACTCAAGCTTAAAGGACCAGCCGGGCAGTGGCTTAACAGCCTGCCAATAGGGTCAATCAGCTATTGGGAGGACCTGGAAGTCGCATTCCTCGACAATTTCCATGGCACATATGTGCGACCCCTAGACGCGGACGACCTAAGCCACGTAATTCAGCAGCCAGACGAATCAGCCAGGCAATTCTGGACACGGTTCCTAAAAAAGAAAAATCAAATACTCGACTGTCCAGACACAGAGGCCTTAGCAGCCTTCAAGCATAATATCCGTGACGAGTCGCTTGCCCGGCACCTAGGACAGGAGAAGCTGAAATCTATGGCAACACTCACGGCACTCATGACCCGCTTTTGCGCGGGAGAAGACAGCTGGCTTGCTCGTAGCAACAATATGACCAAGAACCCTGGTCGTTCGGACACCAGGGACATTAGTGGCAGGTCGCGTTGCAACCAGCAGAAGCGCCGCATCAACGGCGACAATGCTAAGGATACGGCAGTTAATGCCGGATTCAGAGGCTCTAAATCCGGTCAGCGGAAAAAGTCATTCAAAAGGAATCCTAGGGGCCCGTCCAGCTTGGACCGAATACTCGACCGCTTGTGCCAAATATATGGCACCCCCGAAAAGCCAGCCAATCACACCAACAGGGACTGTTGGGTGTTCAAGCAGGCAGGCAGATTAAGCGCTGACAATGAAGACAAGGGGTTGCATAGCGATGACGATGAGGAGCCCCGGTCGCCGAACAACAATGGACAGAAGGGTTTTCCCCCACAAGTGCGAATGGTGAACATGATATATGCCACCCACATCCCCAAAAGGGAGCGGAAGCGCGCGTTAAGGGACGTATACGCGGTAGAGCCAGTCGCCCCAAAGTTCAACCCATGGTCCTCCTACCCGATCACCTTTGATCGAAGAGACCATCCCACTAGCATCCGTCATGGCGGATTCGCCGCATTGGTTCTCGACCCAATTATTGACGGATTTCATCTCACTAGAGTCCTTATGGACGGTGGCAGTAGCCTGAACCTGCTTTACCAGGATACAGTGCGGAAAATGGGCATAGATCCCTTGAGGACTAAGCCCACCAAAACGACCTTTAAAGGCGTAATACTAGGTGTAGAGGCTAGTTGTACAGGCTCAGTCACACTTGAAGTGGTCCTCGGATCTCCGGATAATTTCCGAAGCGAGGAGTTAATCTTCGACATAGTCCCGTTCCGCAATGGCTATCATGCACTGCTCGGGCGAACCGCATTCGCCAAGTTCAATGCGGTCCCGCACTACGCATACCTTAAGCTCAAGATGCCAGGCCCTCGAGGAGTCATTACGGTCAATGGAAAAACCGAACGCTCCCTCTGAATGGAGGAGCACACGGCGGCCCTTGCAGCAGAAGTACAAAGCAGCCTCTCCAGGCAGTTCTCCAGTCCGGCCATTAAACGTCCGGACACCGTCAAGCGCGCCCGGAGTAACCTACAACAAGACCGCCTGGCACATTCCAAGCAGGTGTAGCATTGCGGCCCCAACCCCAACCCTCGCAAAAAGGCGACGCCAGTACTTCGCGTACATAACTACGCTCTAGAAATGCCATGGGCACAGGGGGAGGGGCACCATCACGGCATGCCCACAACACGACTTAAACCGCACCAGGGGCCGCTGACTTTTTTATACTTTTCTCTTACTTCCAGGACTCTACTCTTCGGAAGGCCTGTTCGGCAGTTCAATTGCCGCAAAAACGATGCAAGAACCAGGGAAGCAGACAAGCCATGCCGCATTACAGAAATCCTAGGTGGTCTCTATCACGAGCAGTATACCTGTTCCGCATACTATTCCGCAGCTTGCCCCTAGAGCAGACATGTTAAATAGTCCAACTTTTCGTTTATCGCATTACTTGTATTGTTCCGCTTTGATCGCAGCTATTTTCAATAAACAATGCATAGCTTTTGTCTATTTTAGCATTATCTTTTTATAAATAAATGTTCCTTAACGACATGTTGCATCCGTACAACCTGGTACGGCCAAAATACGCCAGGGGCTTTTAACACCCCTCAATATGGTATGAGAAGTCCGCACACTCTCACAAGTGCGGCACCCCGAACTTATAGCATTATATGCATCGGCTCCGAATCATGTCTTGGGTCAATAATTGGGTTTTCCCGGCTCCTATGTTTTGGTGCCTTACGTTCCGCTATATCGGCTAAGGTAGCACTAGGAGAACCACTGCGATTGTGCCCCAGTTGATCTGGGCCGAGCACCTCGGTGGAGAAAGCTAAAACTGACTGTCATGATGAAGCGAGAGCTGGTCATTGTTCGAGAGGTTTTTTCGAGTCCCTAAAGACTTATGCCGCTTCGGGCGAGGAGTCGGCTCTGTCTGGCCAAGGCGTGCATAGCGCCCCGAAATCGGTCTTCCGAATACTAGGGGCTTCGCCGAAATTTAAAATTATAGAACTCTATGGCTAAGTGAGAGTGTTCACGCATTATAGTCTGATTGCCTGGTTCGCTGGGCTGAGTGCCTCCCTCGAAGGACCCAAACATGGGAAAAAGAGTGCTCAGGTTTATCCCCGAACACCCCAGCACTAGCGGCATGGGGGCAGAAGCCGACGACTCGCCATCTCTCAAAATTGATAAACAGCCGCACAGAAGGTAATATTTTAAATTCAAACAGTATTGCTAAGCGCATATGAACAAGTTTCCAGCGCACAGGACAAAAACGAGCGAGTTTTACTCAAAAATTACATCCCTAGTACATTCATCCGCCACAAAGCGGGCACCCTTCAGAACATCCTTATAATAATTTTCGGGCCTGCGATGCTCTTTCCCCACTGGTGGCCCGTCCTTCACAAGCTTCTTTGCATCCAGCTTGCCCCAGTGCACCTTAACACGGGCAAAAGCCCTACGGGCACCTTCGATGCAGACGGAGCGCTTGATAACCTCGAGCCTTGGACATGCCTCCACCAGCTGCCGCACCAGCCCGAAATAGCTCCCAGGCAGGGCCTCTCCAGGCCACAGCCGAACTAGGAGGCCCTTCATGGTCCGTTCGGCCGCCTTGTGAAGCTCGACCAGTTGCTTCAGCCGGTCGCTTAGGGGCATGGGGTGTCCGGCCTCAGCATACTGAGACCAGAACACCTTCTCTGTCGAGCGGCCCTCCTTGGCTCAATAGAATGCGGCGGCATCAGATACACTCCGCGGAAGATCTGTAAATGCCCCGGGAGAGTTCCGGATTCGGGTAAGTATCAAGTAGCTCATGTTTATATGTTTACTTTGCATAAAAAATGCCTTACCCACCGCTATCTTATTCACCTCATCCAACTCCTGGAGGGTCTTCTGGGACTCGGTCCTGGCAGACTTGGCATTTTCTATAGCTGCCGCAAGCTCGGACGCTCGCGTCTTCGAGTCAAGCTCCAAACTCTCATGATTCTTCATGAGAACCTGGAGCTCTTGCCGCACCTTGCCAACCTCAGCCTCATACCTCTCCCGCTCGGTCCGCTCCGCGGCCGCACTCTTCTTGGACTCGAGCAGCGCTTGCTTAAGGGTCACCACCTCAGACGTGGCCCCTACAATAGCCATGTCAATCCTGTCATTTTTTGCAATTGCACCTTTTTTATATACATATTCAAACAGGGTATTTTTTACCTTCCTTCTCCTCGAGCTGCTTCTTGGCACGCCCGAGCTCTTGCTCGGACTTCTCGAGGCTCTGCTTCAGCATGTCCACTTCCGCAGTCAGTGCGGCGGACGCTAGCAGAGAAGCCTGCATACGCATATTGACTCATTTTTTGTTAGACTCCTGCGAATTCTATTTGATCCTCTATTCGGCTTTTCTTCCCGAACGCCAAACAGAGCATCAGGGGCTACTGTCTATGCGGTAATATTATTTAAACATTCTTTACTTACCTCAAAGCCTGTTAAAAGGCTAGTGCAAGCTTGCATGCCTGCAGGTCGACTCTAGAGGATCCCCGGGTACCGAGCTCGAATTCGCCCTATAGTGAGTCGTATTACAATTCACTGGCCGTCGTTTTACAACGTCGTGACTGGGATTGTCCGGCGCCCCCGGTTGGACGGGGGTCACCGGCATGGTGGGCTGGTTCCTCTTGGAAAGAGGTCGCCCGCCGGACTCTGGAACCTTTGAGGGTTCCAGAGCGGCGTCCGGCCTTGGGCCGGACTTGGAGCCCTGGGGGGTCTCATCCCCTTTACTCCTGGAGTCTGGGAGGTTGCCTTGCGGCGCCTCCAGGACCACCTCCTCCCGGCTTGGAACCTGTTGGGACAACACTTCAGTGTCTTCCGTAGGGTGGGGGGATGAAGTCGTCGGAAGCGAGTTCACATCCGACGGGTCCAGTGAGCCGCTCGACGATGCGTCGAGCCGGTCTTTGGGTGGGCTGCATAAACATATTCGACATAAGGGAAAGCTGTGCAAAAACGAATACTATGAATTACTCCGGTATCCGGATACTTACGATCTCGCCAGGGGCTTGGCCCTGGGCTGCCACTCCTCTCCGCCGTTGTCGGCGTCGGGGGAGTAGTCCGGAGGATGGGTTTTTCCTCTCTTGGCCCCTCCGGCCTCCTCAGAGAGGGCGGCCTTCCTTTTCTTCTCTCCTCCCGCTGGAGGGGGGAGAGGTCTCTTCTTCTTCCTCCTCGTCTTCACGGGAGGAATGCACCGCGGAGCCGCCGGATGATGAATCTGACACCTCCTGGCGCCGGGCACTCCTTCGAGTCCCCGCGGCCTTCTTGGCCTTCTTCTCCGGCACCACGTAGGGTTCCGGAACCAGCAGCTTCGCCAAGTGGGCGTCTGTCAGGCCTTCGGGAAAAGGAGCCGGACAGTTGATCTATCCGGACGTCACCTCCCAATCCTATCAAAGATAAGGGAACTCAAATCCCGCATAGAGTCAAACTATGAAAACTGATACCCTGTAGAAGGACAAAAACAGCTTACCGCATGAGCGTGATGCTGACTACTGAATCCGCGATCCTCGGTAGCGGATGCGGGAGCCTCGGCGCCCTTGAAAAGCATCCTCCAGGCATCTTCGTACGTCGTGTCGAAGAGCCTGTTAAGAGTTTGATGTTGCGCCGGGTCGAACTCCCAAAGATTGAAGGCCCGTCATTGACACGGGAGGATCAGGCGGATGAGCATAACCTGGACTACGTTGACAAGCTTGAGCTTCTTGTCCACCAGGGTTTGGATGCATGTTTGGAGTCCGGTCAGCTCTCCTTTTTTACCCCAAGATAGGCCTGTCTCCTTCTAGGAGGTGAGCCGCGTAGGGGGGCGGATCGGAACTCAGGGGGTGCGAACCATTCGGCGTTGCGTGGCTCGGTGATGTAAAACCACCATGATTGCCACCCCTTCAGGGTTTCCACGAAGGACCCCTCGAGCCACAGAATGTTGGCCATCTTGCCAACCATGGTGCCGCCGCACTCCGCCTGGCTGACGCGCACCACCTTCGGCTTGACGTTGAAAGTCTTTAGCCATAGGCCGAAATGGGGGCGGATGCGGAGGAAAGCCTCGCACACGATGATAAACGCCGAGATGTTGAAGACGAAGTTCGGGGCCAGATCGTGGAAATCCAGGACGTAGTAGAACATGAGCCCCCGGACAAATGGATGCAGAGGGAAGCCTAGTCCGCGGAGGAAATGGGGGAGAAATACCACCCTCTCATGGGGCCTAGGAGTGGGGATGAGCTGCCCCTTTTCGGGGAGCCGGTGCGCGATGTCGCTGGCCAGATATCTGGCCTTCCTCAGCTTTTTTATGTGTCCCTCCGTGACGGAGGAGACCATCCACTTGCCTCTCGCTCCGGACATGACTGGAGAAGGTCGAGGTGGTAGTGCGGACTTGGGCGCTGGAGCTCGGGTGCGCAAGAATGGATAGGCAGAGGAGGAAGAAGGCGTGGCTGAAAAGGTGGATCCTTATCCCCTTATATGGGTGGACGCGATTATGTGTCCCCACCAGCCTGGTAAAACCTGCTTATCTCCAAGCGCCATAATCAAAGGCGCGGTTGGGTTACCCACGCCCGTATTGATGAGAATCCCGAAATTAGGGGACACGATCTCTGCTTCAACGAGACGTGCCAAGGAAACCGCCTCGCACAACGCGCTGAGGTGGGATAATTAAATGGATAAAGGCTTGGCCGTGGCGTGTCGCACCATGGAATACGTCAGCAGATTAGATTTGTGTTAATATTATTATTCTCTCTATGGCAATATGAGGAAACTTATTTTGCAGAGCCGGACACTATCTTTGTGTTCAAGATCTTCTATGAAGTATTTGGAGGAGGAACCCGCCTTGCAATGCCGAAGACAATTTGCGCGCCGGACCCGTCGTCATTGAAGCCTGGTTCAGGGGCTACTGAGGGAGTCCTGGATTAGGGGGTGTTCGGATAGCCGAACTATACCTTCAGCCGGACTCCTGGACTATGAAGATACAAGATTGAAGACTCCGTCCCGTGTCCGGAAGGGACTTTCCTTGGCGTGGAAGGCAAGCTTGGCGATACGGATGTTCAGATCTCCTACCATTGTAACCGACTTTATGTAACCCTAACCCTCTCCGGTGTCTATATAAACCGGAGGGTTTTAGTCTGTAGGACAACATACACATAAACAATCATACCATAGGCTAGCTTCTAGGATTTAGCCTCTCTGATCTCGTGGTAGATCAACTCTTGCAATACCCATATCATCAATATTAATCAAGCAGGACATAGGGTTTTACCTCCATCGAGAGGGCCCGAACCTGGGTAAAACTTCGTGTCCCCTGCCTCCTGTTACCATCTGGCCTAGACGCACAGTTCGGGACCCCCTACCCGAGATCCGCCGGTTTTGACACCGACACACGGCTTTACCTTTGCGCTTCCTGTTGCGGCGCCGGCCCTTCTTCGCCGGGGCGGCAGTATCTTCATCTGAGGAGTCGGTTTCCACGCCGGCGTCTTTGACGGGGTACTTCCTTCCCTCTTCAGCCCGGGCACATCTCTCAGCAAGAACATAGAGTTCTGCTACATCTTTCACCTTGTTCATTTCCAGCTCTTCGCGCATCTTGCGGTTACGCACGTTCTGATGGAACGCACTGATGATGGCGGCAGGGTGAACATCAGGGATATTGTACTGTATCCGGCTGAACCTCTATATATACTTACGGAGACTCTCGCCTCCCTTCTGGGGAATGACGTGCAGGTCGCTCGCTTGGCCATGGGCTTGGTGGCCTCCAGTAAAGGAGCCCACAAACTCATGGCACAAATCCGACCAGGAGGAAATAGAGTCTACCGGCAAGTGCATCAACCATGACATGGCGTTGGGTTTAAGAGCCAACGGAAAGTAATTCGCAAGCACCTTATCGTCGCGGGCTCCGGCAGCTTGCATCGCAATGGTGTAGATGCTGAGGAACTCGGACGGGTGGGTCTTGCCGTTGTACTTTTCGCCCACGTCAGGTTTGAAGGTGCGGTGAGTGGGCCACTGGAACTGCCGCAGCTCACGGGTAAAAGCCGGACAGCCTACCTCGTAAGGTAGGCCTCCAGGGCTCTCCGGTGCCGGGTGGTTCACAGCAGGCCCTGCTCACCTATCTGACTGGTGGCGCGCTCCGTGCCGACGCTCGATAGTGGTTCAAGCGTCTTCATGTTCTCGTTCCCGAAGGACTTGGCGCTGGTCACAGTGGGTCCACGGGTCGGACGACGCTATGGAGATTTCGTCGCCCGCAACGTCGCGACGGGCTGGCGTCCGCGGTACCGGGCGAGGAGGAGGCGAGCGCACCGTGGTCGTGGCGCCACCGGCTTTCCTGCCACTGGTGCGTGGGACTCCGTCGGAGCATCGACCCGGGGGCTCCACCGGACTCGGTTCGTCTTTGTTGGCCACTGCAACAATGCTTCGGATAGAGGCTCTCCATTCGTCGAGTTTCCCCGTAGTGGGAGGAAAATCGAGGAGCAACTGCGCGCGCGCCAAGGCTTCTGCTGGCGTTGGTGGCAGCGAAACCTGCATGGATCGCGACGCGCTTTGACTTCTGACCATGTTAGAAGGAGCTCTATCACTACCCCGCGGCCGCATGCCATCTTCACCAGCGCCTCGGTGAGCGGGCAGGTCTTCTACCTCCCGGGAGTGGCGTTCAGGGCTCTTCCCACGGCGATGCCCGGGGTCTTCGGCGTGGTTGCGCCGTTCGTCACGCGCCGCTTGAGAGGAGCGCGCCGCCGGCGCCGGCGTGGGAGTCTTGGAGGCCCTCGCATCGCCTTCGGGCAGGGCGGTAGCGATCTTGGAAGGCCCCGCGCCACCCGCGGAGGGCCTGGCTCCGTCTTTGGATTTGGCGGCGTGCGGCCCGCTACCAGGCGCACGAACATCGCCGCCTCCCAAACTCCGGCTGCTGGGACGGTGTTGGTGTTCGCAAACGGCGCCCCGGGTCCTTTCTGCGACCGGTCCGCTGCTCGCCCGCGTCGGGACGGGATGTCCGGCTTCCGACGGGCCAACCGCCACCGTCGTCTTCTTCTTGGGCGCCATGACAATGAAGAAGCGTCGAACTAACTGCTAAAGCTGATTCTCACAACTGCGCACCCCCTACCTGGCGCCAAAGATGTCGGTGGGTACGACACCTATGGGATCACAAGAATCCCTACTAGGGTTGCGGGGCGCGGGGTCGTGAGAAGAGCGGATCAAACAGATAGCACACGGTTCGTTTATCCAGGTTCAGGCCGCAGGGATGCGTAAAACCCTACTCCTGCTTTGGTGGGTTGTATATCTGTGTTCTTGAGCTAGCTATGGGGCGTGAGGAGCCCCAAAAAGCTGAATCCTCCTCCTGGTCGCCTCAGGCCTCCTTTTATAGGAAAGGGGTGGTCACAGTAGCACCAGGAGGTGGAAAGGGAACAGTGATGCGAGGTTATCCCTCGCATTACATGACAGGGCGCATTTAATGCGTCTTGCCCAGGTGTCCTTGCTTTATCGGGGACGGGGGAGAGCCATGTCTCGTCTGTCACCGCTCCCTCTCGCGTCGACACGCGCCCTGGCCAGCGGCACCCGCGGTGCCATGTAGGCAGGCAGGCAGCTGAGGTGGCGCAGTGGTGGGTCTCCATGAAGATCTGCATGCCGCCACGCAGGTGCCTGCCCAGCTGGTTGGGTCGGCAGCTGCATGCGAACGGCGGTGGAGGTTTGACTGGCGTGGGCCTGATGGTGGCCCAACGGGTGTTTTTGGCAAGGGCCTTGCCGGGGCCCGGGCAAGGGTCTTGCCGTGGCGCCTGCTGTCATCCCTGGCAAGGCTCTTGCCGGCAAGGCTCTTGCCGAGGGCCTTGTGGTCCTCCTTGGCTGGGATCCCGCCAAGGATCATCATCTTCTGAAGGGTGTATCTGATCTCGAATGTCTTCACAAAGATCTGCATGCCACCACGGGGATGTCTCCCGAATCCTTGCCCATGGGGGCAGTGGACTCAAGGGTGACTCACTCCGTAGGTGTGGGGCGAGCTGCCACGGCAAGGGTCTTGCCGGGTTTGCTAAAACCGCCTCCCGACAAGGATCTTGCCGGGGGGGTCCGCTTCGTCCCCTTTGCTCTTTGTGGTCTTGGTCTTGGCGTCGTTCTGCTTCTCCTGAGCTTCGGCCTTACCTTGGCTCGCCTCCCTTGCCTTGCTCAGTGTGGTGGTGCGCGTGGCTCAAACTGCCCGTGCATAGTTATAGGGGTACAAAAAGTGTACCCCTCTTTTTGTACACCGACAGATCGTGAAGATGTACGACTACATCAACCGCGTTGTTCTAACGCTTCCGCTTTCGGTCTACGAGGGTACATGGACAACACTCTCCCCTCTCGTTGCTATGCATCACCATGATTTTGAAATTACTACGTTCCCCAACAGTGGCATCCGAGCCAGGTTTATGCGTAGATGTTATATGCACGAGTATAACACAAGTGAGTTGTGGGCGATATAAGTCATACTGCTTACCAGCATGTCACACTTTGGTTCGGCGGTATTGTTGGATGAAGCGGCCCGGACCGACATTACGCGTACGCTTACGCGAGACTGGTTTTACCGCCGTGCTTTACACACAGGTGATTAGCAGGTGTCAATTTCTCCAACTTTAGTTGAATCGAGTGTGGCTACGCCCGGTCCTTGAGAAGGTTAAAACAACACTAATTTGACAAACTATCATTGTGGTTTTGATGCATAGGTAAGAACGGTTCTTGCTCAGCCCGTAGGAGCCACGTAAAACTTGCAACAACAAAGTAGAGGACGTCTAACTTGTTTTTGGAGGGCATGTTGTGATGTGATATGGTCAAGACATGATGCTAAATTTTATTGTATGAGATGATCATGTTTTGTAACATAGTTATCGGCAACTGGCAGGAACCATATGGTTGTCGCTTTATTGTATGCCATGCAATCGCCCTGTAATTGCTTTACTTCATCACTAAGCGGTAGCGATAGTCGTAGAAGCAATAGTTGGCGAGGCGACAACGATGCTACGATGGAGATCAAGGTGTCGCGCCGGTGACGATGGTGATCATGACGGTGCTTTGGAGATGGAGATCACAGGCACAAGATGATGATGGCCATATCATATCGAAAGTGCTATTGTGAGCTCGAGCTCACAGGCACCCTTTGCTACAGTACAAACGAAAAAAATATTTAAAAAGTTCAAAAAAATCTGAATTTTTTTGGCAACAAACATTGATATATTTTTCACATGCGTGCAAATTTTCATGACAAAATGACATTCATGCAGGTCTTGGCAAAAAAAACAAAATCGATGCTCCAAAATGCTTCCAAAAACAGTTTTTTTGGAGCATGATTTTGTTTTTTTTGCTGACACCTCCACAAATGTCATTTCATCACGAAAATTGGCACGCATGTAGAAAAAACATCAAAGTTTCTTGACAACAAATTTCAGATTTTTTTGAATTTTTTTACTATTTTTTCGGATTTTACTGTTCATCCAGGATCACTGGTGCCCGGGATCAATTCCTCCACGTCCATATCATATCACTTATATTGATTGCATGTGATGTTTATCCTTTATGCATCTTATTTTTCTTAGATCGACGGTAGCATTATAAGATGATCTCTCACTAAATTTCAAGGTACAAGTGTTCTCCCTGAGTATGCACCGTTGCGAAAGTTCATCGTGCCGAGACACCACGTGATGATCGGGTGTGATAAGCTCTACGTCACATACAACGGATGCAAGCTAGTTTTGCACATGCAGAATACTCGGGTTAAACTTGATGAGCCTAGCATATGGAGATATGGCCTCAGAACACCGAGACCGAAAGGTTGAGCATGATTCATATAGTAGATATGATCAACATAGTGATGTTCACCATTGAAAACTACTCCATCTCACGTGACGATCGGACATGGTTTAGTTGATATTGATCACGTGATCACTTAGATGATTAGAGGGATGTCTATCTAAGTGGGAGTTCTTAAGTAATTTGATTAATTGAACTTTAATTTATCATGAACTTAGTCCTGGTAGTATTAGCATATCTATGTTGTAGATCAATAGCTCGCGTTTAGCTCCCCTGTTTTATTTTTGATATGTTCCTAGAGAAAACTAAGTTGAAAGATGTTAGTAGCGATGATACGGATTGGATCCGTGATCTGAGGATTATCCTCATTGCTGCACAGAAGAATTATGTCCTTCATGCACTGCTAGGTGACAGACCGATTGCAGGAGCAGATGGAGACGTTGTGAATGTTTGGCAAGCTCGATATGATGACTACTTGATAGTTTAGTGCACCATGCTTTATGGCTTAGAATCGGGGCTTCAAAGACGTTTTGAACGCCACAGAACATATGAGATGTTCCAAGAGTTGAAATTAGTATTTCAGACTCATGCCCATGTCAAAAGGTATGAGACCTTTGACAAGTACTTTGCCTACAAGATGGAGGAGAATAGCTCAGCTAGTGAGCGTATGCTCAGAATGTCTGAGTACTACAATCACTTGAATCAAGTGGGAGTTAATCTTCCAGATAAGATAGTGATTGACAGAGTTCCGTAGTCACTATCGCCAAGTTACTAGAACTTCGTGATGAACTATAATATGCAAGGGATAACGGAAACGATTCCCAAGCTCTTCATGATGCTGAAATCGACGAAGGTAGAAATCAAGAAAAGCATCAAGTGTTGATGGTTTACAAGACAACTAGGTTCAAGAAAAGGGCAAAGGGAAGAAGGGGAACTTCGAAAAGAACGGCAAGCAAGTTGCTGCTCCCGTGAAGAAGCCCAAAGCTAGACCCAAGCCTGAAACTGAGTGCTTCTACTGCAAAGGAAATGGTCACTGGAAATGGAACTGCCCTTGATACTTGGCGGATAAGAAGGATGGCAAAGTGAACAAAGGTATATTGGATATACATGTTATTGATGTGTACTTTACTAGTGTTTATAGCAACTCCTCGGCATTTGATACTGGTTCAGTTGCTAAGAGTAGTGACTTGAAACGGGAGTTGCAGAATGAACAGAAACTAGTTAAAGGCGAGGTGTTGGAAGTAGTTCCAAGATTGATATGACCATCATCGCACACTCCCTATAATTTCGAGATTAGTGTTGAACCTAAATAAGTGCTATTTGGTGTTTGCGTTGAGCATGAATATGATATGATCATGGTTAATGCAATACGGTTATTCATTTAAGTTAGAGAATAATTGTTGTTCTGTTTACATGAATAAAATCTTCCATGGTCATACAAATGACTAAGACTCCGTTCTCCGGAACAATGTAGCGAGCAACTAACTTATTGGAAATAATACATACTGATGTATGCGATCCGACGAGTGTTGAGGCTCACGGCGGGTATCGTTATTTTCTGACCTTCACAGATGATTTGAGCAGATATGGGTATATCTACTTGATGAAACATAAGTCTGAAACATTTGAAAAGTTCATATAATTTCATAGTGAAGTGGAAAATCATCGTAATAAGAAAATAAAGTTTCTACGATCTGATCGTGGAGGAGAATATTTGAGTTATGAGTTTGGTCTTCATTTCAAACAATGCGGAATAGTTTCGCAACTCAAGCCACATGGAACACCACAGCGTAATGGTGTGTCCGAACATCGTAACCGTACTTTACTAGATATGGTGCAATCTATGATGTCTCTTACCGATTTACCACTATCATTTTGGGGTTATGCATTAGAGACAGCTGTATTCACGTTAAATAGGGCACCATCTAAATCCGTTGAGACGACACCATATGAACTGTGGTTTGGCAAGAAAGAAAAGTTGTTGTTTCTTAAAGTTTGGGGTTGCGATGCTTATGTGAAAAAGTTTCATCTTGATAAGCTCAAACCCAAATTGGAGAAATGAGTCTTCATAGAATACCCAAAGGTGACAGTTGGGTACACCTTCTATCACAGATCCGAAGGCAAGACATTCGTTGTTAAGAATGGATTCTTTCTAGAGAAGGAGTTTCTCTCGAAAGAAGTGAGTGGGAGGAAAGTAGAACCTGATGAGGTAACTGTACCTGCTCCCTTATTGGAAAGTAGTTCATCACAGAAATCAGTTCATGTGACTCCTACACCAATTAGTAAGGAAGCTAATGATGATGATCATGTAACTTCAGATCAAGTTAGTACCGAACCTCGTAGGTCAGCCAGAGTAAGGTTCGCACCAGAGTGGTACGGTAATCCTGTTCTGGAGGTCATGTTACTTGACCATGACGAACCTACGAACTATGAGGAAGCAATGATGAGCCCAGATTCCGCGGAATGGCTTGAGGCCATGAAATCTGAGATGGCATCCATGTATGAGAACAAAGTGTGGATTTTGGTTGAATTGCCCGATGAACGGCAAGCCATAGAAAATAAATGGATCTTCAAGAGGAAGACGGACGATGATAGTAGTGTTACTATCTACAAAGCTAGACTTGTCGAAAAAGGTTTTAGACAAAGTTCAAGGTGTTGACTACGATGAGATTTTCTCACTCGTAGCGATGCTTAAGTCTGTCCGAATCATGTTAGCAAATTGCCACATTTTATGAAATCTGGCAAATGGATGTCAAAACTACATTCCTTAATGGATTTCTTAAAGAAGATTTGTATATGATGCAACCTGAAGGTTTTATCGATCCAAAGGGTGCTAACAAAGTGTGCAAGCTCCAGCGATCCATTTATGGACTGGTGCAAGCCTCTTGGAGTTGGAATAAACATTTTGATAGTGTGATCAAAGCATATAGTTTTATACAGACTTGCGGTGAAGCCTGTATTTACAAGAAAGTGAGTGGGAGCACTACAGCAATTCTGATAAATATATGTGAATGACATATTGTTGATCAGAAATAAAGTAGAATTTTCTGGAAAGCAAAAAGGAGTTTTTTCAAAGAAAGACCTCGATGAAGCTACTTACATATTGAGCATCAAGATCTATAGACATAGATCAAGACGCTTGATAAGTTTTTTCAATGAGTACATACCTTGACAAGATTTTGAAGTAGTTCAAAATGGAACAGTCAAAGAAAGAGTCCTTGCATGTGTTACAAGGTGTGAAATTGAGTAAGACTCAATGCCCGACCACTGTAGAAGATAGAAAGAGAATGAAAGTCATTCCCTATGCCTCAACCATAGGTTCTATAAAGTATGCCATGTTGTGTACCAGATCTATTGTATACCCTACATTGAGTTTGGCAAGGGAGTACAATAGTGATCTAGGAGTAGATCACCGAACAACGGTCAAAATTATCCTTAGTGGAATAAGGATATGTTTCTCGATTATGGAGGTGACAAAAGGTTCCTCGTAAAGGGTTACGTCGATGCAAGTTTTGACACTGATCCAGATGACTCTAAGTCTCAATCTGGATACATATTGAAAGTAGGAGCAGTTAGCTAAAGTAGCTTCGTATAGAGCATTGTAGACATAGAAATTTGCAAAATACATATGGATCTGAATGTGGCAGACCTGTAGACTAAAAATTTTTCTCACAAGCAAAACATGATCACACCTTAGTACTCTTTGGGTGTTAATCACATAGCGATGTGAACTAGATTATTGACTCTAATAAACCCTTTGGGTGTTGGTCACATGGCGATGTGAACTATGGGCGTTAATCACATGGTGATGTGAACTATTGATGTTAAATCACAAGGCGATGTGATCTAGATTATTGACTCTAGTGCAAGTGGGAGACTGAAGGAAATACGCCCTAGAGGCAATAATAAAGTTGTTATTTATATTTCCTTATATCATGATTAATGTTTATTATTCATGCTAGAATTGTATTAACCGGAAACTTAGTACATGTGTGAATACATAGACAAACAAAGTGTCACTAGTATGCCTCTACTTGACTAACTCGTTGAATCAAAATGGTTAAGTTTACTAGCCATAGACATGAGTTGTCATTTGATTAACGGGATCACATCATTAGAGAATGATGTGATTGACTTGACCCATTCCGTTAGCTTAGCAATTGATCGTTTAGTATATTGCTATTGCTTTCTTCATGACCAATACATGTTCCTATGACTATGAGATTATGCAACTCCCGAATACCGGAGGAACACTTTGTGTGCTACCAAACATCACAACGTAACTGGGTGATTATAAAGGTGCTCTACAGGTGTCTCTGAAGGTACTTGTTGAGTTGACATAGATCGAGATTAGGATTTGTCACTCCGATCGTCGGAGAGGTATCTCTGGGCCCTCTCGGTAATGCACATCACTATAAGCCTTGCAAGCATTGTAACTAATGAGTTAGTTGCAGGATGATGTATTACGGAACGAGTAAAGAGACTTGCCGGTAACGAGATTGAACTAGGTATTGAGATACCGACGATCGAATCTTGAGCAAGTAACATACCGATGACAAAGGGAACAACGTATGTTGTTATGCGGTTTGACCGATAAAGATCTTCATAGAATATGTAGGAGCCAATATGAGCATCCAGGTTCCGCTATTGGTTATTGACCAGAGACGTGTCTCGGTCATGTCTACATAGTTCTCGAACCCATAGGGTCTGCAAGCTTAACGTTCGGTGACGACTGGTATTACGAGTATATGTGTTTTGATGTACCGAAGGTAGTTCGGAGTCCCAGATGAGATCGGGGACATGATGAGGAGTCCCGAAATGGTCGAGACGTAAAGATCGATATATTGGACGACTATATTAGGACATCAGAAAGGTTCCAATTGATTCGGGTATTTTTCGGAGTACCTGAGAGTTACAGGAATTTGCCGGGGAGTATGTGGGCCTTATTGGGCTTTAGGGAAAAGAGAGAGGGGAGGCTGCGCCCCCCCCCAAGGCTTAGTCCAAATTGGACTAGGGGGAGGGGCGGCGCCCCGTCCTTCCTTCTCTTCTCTTTTCCATTTCCTTCTCTCCTACTCCTACTACTTGGAAGGGCTCCTACTTCTACTAGGAAAGGGGAAATCCTACTCCCGATGGGAGTAGGACTCCTCTAGGGCGCGCCATAGAGAGGGCCGACCCTCCCCCTCTTCCACTCCTTTATATGTGGGGGAGGGGGGCACCCCATGGACACAACAATTGATCATTGATCTCTTAGCCGTGTGCGTTACCCCCCTGCACCATAAACCACCTCGATCATATTGTAGCGGTGCTTAGGTGAAGCCCTGCGTCGGTAGCATCATAATCACCATCATCACGCCGTCGTGCTGACGGAAATCTCCCTGAAGTTCTGCTGGATCGGAGTTCGTGGGACGTCATCGAGCTGAATGTGTGCTAAACTCAGAGGTGCCGTGCGTTCGGTACTTGGATCGGTCTGATCGTGAAGACGTACGACTACATCAACCGCGTTGTTCTATCGCTTCCGCTTTTGGTCTATGAGGGTACGTGGACAACACTCTCCCCTCTTGTTGCTATGCATCACCATGATCTTGCATGTGTGTAGGATATTTTTTTTGAAATTACTACGTTCCCCAACAGTGGCATCCGAGCCAGGTTTATGCGTAGATGTTATATGCACGAGTAGAACACAAGTGAGTTGTGGGCGATATAAGTCATACTGCTTACCAGCATGTCACACTTTGGTTCGGCGATATTGTTGAATGAAGCGGCCCGGACCAATATTATGCGGACGCTTACGCGAGACTGGTTTTACCGCCGTGCTTTGCACACAGGTGATTAGCAGGTGTCAGTTTCTCCAACTTTAGTTGAATCGAGTGTGGCTACGCCCGGTCCTTGAGAAGGGTAAAACAGCACTAACTTGACAAACTATCGTTGTGGTTTTGATGCGTAGGTAAGAACGGTTCTTGCTCAGCCCATAGCAGCCACGTAAAACTTGCAACAACAAAGTAGAGGACGTCTAACTTGTTTTTGGAGGGCATGTTGTGATGTGATATGGTCAAGACATGATGCTAAATTTTATTGTATGAGATGATCATGTTTTGTAACAGAGTTATCGGCAACTGGCAGGAGCCATATGGTTGTCGCTTTATTGTATGCAATGCAATCGCCCTATAATTGCTTTACTTTATCACTAAGCGGTAGCGATAGTCATAGAAGCAATAGTTGGCGAGACGACAGTGATGCTACGATGGAGATCAAGGTGTCGTGCCAGTGACGATGGTGATCATGACGGTGCTTTGGAGATGGAGATCACAGGCACAAGATGATGATGGCCATATCATATCACTTATATTGATTGCATGTGATGTTTATCCTTTATGCATCTTATTTTGCTTAGATCGATGGTAGCATTATAAGATGATCTCTCACTAAATTTCAAGGTACAAGTGTTCTCCCTGAGTATGCACCGTTGTGAAAGTTCATCGTGCCGAGACACCACGTGATGATCGGGTGTGATAAGCTCTACGTTCACATACAATGGGTGCAAGTAAGTTTTGCACATGCAGAATACTCGGGTTAAACTTGACGAGCCTAGCATATGCAGATATGAACTCGGAACAGTGAGACCGAAAGTTTGAGCGTGATTCATATAGTAGATATGATCAACATAGTGATGTTCACCATTGAAAACTACTCCATCTCACGTGATGATCGGAGATGGTTTAGTTGATATGGATCACGTGATCACTTAGATGATTAGAGGGATGTCTATCTAAGTGAGAGTTCTTAAGTAATTTGATTAATTGAACTTTAATTTATCATGAACTTAGTCCTGGTAGTATTAGCATATCTATGTTGTAGATCAATAGCTCGCGTTTAGCTCCCCTGTTTTATTTTTGATATGTTCCTAGAGAAAACTAAGTTGAAATATGTTAGTAGCGATGATACGGATTGGATCCATGATCTGAGGATTATCCTCATTGATGCACAGAAGAATTATGTCCTTGATGCACCGCTAGGTGACAGACCGATTGCAGGAGCAGATGGAGACGTTGTGAATGTTTGGCAAGCTCGATATGATAACTACTTGATAGTTTAGTGCACCATGCTTTACGGCTTAGAATCGGGGCTTCAAAGACATTTTGAACGCCACAGAACATATGAGACGTTCCAAGAGTTGAAATTAGTATTTTAGACTCATGCCCATGTCAAAAGGTATGAGACCTTTGACGAGTACTTTGCCTACAAGATGGAGGAGAATAGCTCAGCTAGTGAGCATATGCTCAGAATGTCTGAGTACTACAATCACTTGAATCAAGTGGGAGTTAATCTTCCAGATAAGATAGTGATTGACAGAGTTTTGTAGTCACTATCACCAAGTTACTAGAACTTCGTGATGAACTATAATATGCAAGGGATAACGGAAATGATTCCCAAGCTCTTCGTGATGCTGAAATCGACGAAGGTAGAAATCAAGAAAAGCATCAAGTGTTGATGGTTGACAAGACCACTAGTTTCAACAAAAGGGCAAAGGGAAGAAGGGGAACTTCAAAAAGAACGACAAGCAAGTTGCTGATCCCGTGAAGAAGCCCAAAACTAGACCCAAGCCTGAAACTGAGTGCTTCTACTGCAAAGGAAATGGTCACTGTAAGTGGAACTGCCCTTGATACTTGGCGGATAAGAAGGATGGCAAAGTGAACAAAGGTATATTGGATATACATGTTATTGATGTGTACTTTACTAGTGTTTATAGCAACCCCTCAGCATTTGATACTGGTTCAGTTGCTAAGAGTAGTAACTTGAAACGGGAGTTGCGGAATGAACAGAAACTAGTTAAAGGCGAGGTGACGATGTGTGTTGGAAGTAGTTCCAAGATTGATATGATCATCATCGCACACTCCCTATAATTTCGAGATTAGTGTTGAACCTAAATAAGTGATATTTGGTGGTTGCGTTGAGCATGAATATGATTTGATCATGTTTATTGCAATACGGTTATTCATTTAAGTTAGAGAATAATTGTTGTTCTGTTTACATGAATAAAACTTTCTATGGTCATACACCCAATGAAAATGGTTTGTTGGATCTCGATCGTAGTGATACACATATTCATAATATTGAAACCAAAAGATGCAAAGTTAATAATGATAGTGCAACTTATTTATGGCACTGCCGTTTAGGTCATATTGGTGTAAAGCGCATGAAGAAACTCCATGTTGATGGGATTTTGATATCATTTGATTACGAATCACTTGATGCTTGTGAACCATGCCTTATGGGCAAGATGACTACGACTCCGTTCTATGGAACAATGGAGCGAGCAACTGACTTATTGGAAATAATACATACTGATGTATGCGATCCGATGAGTGTTGAGGCTCGCGGTGGGTATCGTTATTTTTTGACCTTCACAGGTGATTTGTGCAGATATGGGTATATCTACTTGATGAAACATAAGTCTGAAACATTTGAAAAGTTCATATAATTTCAGAGTGAGGTGGAAAATCATCGTAACAACAAAATAAAGTTTCTACTATCTGATCGTGGAGGAGAATATTTGAGTTACGAGTTTGGTCTTCATTTCAAACAATGCGGAATAGTTTCGCAACTCACGCCACCTGGAACACCACAGCGTAATGGTGTGTCCGAACATCGTAACCGTACTTTACTAGATATGGTGCAATCTATGATGTCTCTTAACGATTTACCACTATCATTTTGGGGTTATGCATTAGAGACAGCTGCATTCACGTTAAATAGGGCACCATCTAAATCCGTTGAGACGACACCATATGAACTGTGGTTTGACAAGAAAGAAAAGTTGTCGTTTCTTAAAGTGTGGGGTTGCCATGCTTATGTGAAAAAGTTTCATCCTGATAAGCTCAAACCCAAATCAGAGAAATGAGTCTTCATAGAATACCCAAAGGAGACAGAGGAGACAGTTGGGTACACCTTCTATCACAGATCCGAAGGCAAGACATTCGTTGTTAAGAATGGATTCTTTCTAGAGAAGGAGTTTCTCTCGAAAGAAGTGAGTGGGATGAAAGTAGAACTTGATGAGGTAACCGTACCTGCTCCCTTATTGGAAAGTAGTTCATCACAGAAATCAGTTCATGTGACTCCTACACCAATTAGTAAGGAAGCTAATGATGATGATCATGTAACTTCAGATCAAGTTACTACCGAACCTTGTAGGTCAGCGAGAGTAAGGTCCGCACTAGAGTGGTACGGTAATCCTGTTTTGGAGGTCATGCTACTTGACCATGACGAACCTACGAACTATGAGGAAGCGATGATGAGCCCAGATTCCGCGAAATGGCTTGAGGCCATGAAATCTGAGATGGGACCCATGTATGAGAACAAAGTGTGGATTTTGGTTGACTTTCCCGATGAACGGCAAGCCATAGAAAATAAATGGATCTTCAAGAGGAATACAGACGCTGATAGTAGTGTTACTATCTACAAAGCTAGACTTGTCGAAAAAGGTTTTAGACAAAGTTCAAGGGGTTGACTACGATGAGATTTTCTCACTCGTAGCGATGCTTAAGTCTGTCCGAATCATGTTAGCAAATTGCCACATTTTATGAAATCTGGCAAATGGATGTCAAAACTACATTCCTTAATGGATTTCTTAAAGAAGAGTTGTATATGATGCAACCTGAAGGTTTTATCGATCCAAAGGGTGCTAATAAAGTGTGCAAGCTCCAGCAATCCATTTATGGACTGGTGCAAGCCTCTTGGAGTTGGAATAAAATTTTTGATAGTGTGATCAAAGCATATTGTTTTATACATAGTTTTGAACGTGTCTCGGTCATGTCTACATAGTTCTTGAACCTGTAGGGTCCGCACGCTTAACGTTCGGTGACGATCGGTATTATGAGTTTATGTGTTTTGATGTACCGAAGGTAGTTCGGAGTCCCGGATGAGATCGGGGACATGACGAGGAGTCTCGAAATGGTTGAGACATAAAGATCGATATATTGGACGACTATATTCGGACATCGGATAAGGTTCCGAGTGATTCGGATATTTTCCGGAGTACCGGAGAGTTACGGGAATTCGCCGGGGAATAAATGGGCCTTATTGGGCTTTAGGGAAAAGAGAGAGGGGAGGCTGCGTGCCCCCCCCCAAGGCTTAGTCCGAATTGGACTAGGGGGAGGGGTGGCGCCCCCTCCTTCCTTCTCTTCTCTTTTCCCTTTCCTTCTCTCCTACTCCTACTACATGGAAGGGCTCCTAGTTCTACTAGGAAAGGGGGAATCCTACTCCCGGTTGGAGTAGGACTCCCCTAGGGCGCGCCATAGAGAGGGCGCGCCATAGAGAGGACCGGCGCTCCCCCTCCTCCACTCCTTTATATACGCGGGAGGGGGCACCCCATGGACACAACAATTGATCATTGATCTCTTAGCCATGTGCGGTGCCCCCCTCCACCATAATCCACCTCGATCATATCGTAGCGGTGCTTAGGTGAAGCCCTGCGTCCGTAGCATCATCATCACTGTCATCACGCCGTCGTGCTGACGGAACTCTCCCTCGAAGCTCTATTGGATCGGAGTTCATGGGACGTCATCGAGCTGGACATGTGCTAAACTCGGAGGTGCCGTGCATTCGGTACTTGGATCGGTCGGATCGTGAAAACGTACGACTATATCAACCGCGTTGTTCTAACTCTTCCGCTTTCGGTCTACGAGGGTACGTGGACAACACTCTTCCCTCTCGTTGCTATGCATCACCATGATCTTGCGTGTGCGTAGGAATTTTTTAAAATTACTACGTTCCCCAACACTAGGCGTATCAACGGGCTATGGAGATGCCCATCAATAGATATCAATGTGAGTGAGTAGGGATTGCCATGCAATGGATGCACTAGAGATATAAGTGTATAAAAGCTCAACAAAAGAAACTAAGTGGGTGTGCATCCAACTTGCTTGCTCATGAAGACCTAGGGCATTTTGAGGAAGCCCATCATTGGAATATACAAGCCAAGTTCTATAATGAAAAATTCCCACTGGTATATGAAAGTGACAACATAGGAGATTCCCTATCATGAAGATCATGGTGCTACTTTGAAGCACAAGTGTGGTAAAAGGATAGTAGCATTGCCCCTTCTCTCTTTTTCTCTTATTTTTTATTTTTTTATTTGGGCATTTTCTCTTTTTTATGGCCTTTTTTTTTCTTTTTTCGTCCGGAGTCTCATCCCGGCTTGTGGGGGAATCATAGTCTCCATCATCCTAATAATGATGATCATCACACTTTTATTTAATTACAACTCGATACTTAGAACAAAATATGACTCTATATGAATGCATCTGGCGGTGTACCGGTATGTGCAATGAATCAAGAGTGACATGTATGAAAGAATTATGAACGGTGGCTTTGCCACAAATACGATGTCAACTACATGATCATGCAAAGCAATATGACAATTTTGGAGCGTGTCATAATAAACAGAACAGTGGTAAGTTGCATGGCAATATATCTCGGAATGGCTATGGAAATGCCATAATAGGTAGGTATGGTGGCTGTTTTGAGGAAGGTGTATGGTGGGTATATGATACCGGCGAAGGGTGCGCGGTATTAGAGAGGCTAGCAATGGTGGAAGGGTGAGAGTGCGTATAATCCATGGACTCAACATTAGTCATAAAAAACTCACATACTTATTGCAAAATCTATTAGTTATCAAAACGAAGTACAACGCGCATGCTCCTAGCGGGATAGATTGGTAGGAAAAGACCATCGCTCGTCCCCGACCGCCACTCATAAGGAAGACAATCAAAAAATAAATCATGCTCCGACTTCATCACATAACGGTTCACCATACGTGCATGCTATGGGAATCACAAACTTTAACACAAGTATCTCTCAAATTCACAACTACTCCACTAGCATGACTCTAATATCACCACCTTCATATCTCAAAACAATCATAATGAATCAAACTTCACATAGTATTCAATGCACTTTATATGAAAGTTTTTATTATATCCCTCTTGGATGCCTATCATATTAGGACTAAATTCATAACCAAAGCAAATTACCATGTTGTTTAAGACTCTCAAAATAATATAAGTGAAGCATGAGAGTTCATCTATTTCTTCAAAATAAAACCACTGCTGTGCTCTAAAAGATATAAGTGAAGCACTAGAGCAAACGACAAACTACTCCAAAAGATATAAGTGAAGATCAATGAGTAGTTGAATAATTATGCAACTATGTGAAGACTCTCTAACATTTAAGAATTTAAGATCTTTGTATTTTATTTAAACAGCACGCAAAAAAATAGAATGACGCTCCAAGAAAAACACATATCATGTGGTGAATAAAAATATAGCTCCAAGTAAGGTTACCGATGAACGAAGACGAAAGAGGGGATGCCTTCCGGGGCATCCCCAAGCTTAGGCTCTTGGTTGTCCTTGAATATTACCTTGGGGTGCCTTGGGCATCCCCAAGCTTAGGCTCTTGCCACTCCTTATTCCATAGTCCATTGAATCTTTACCCAAAACTTGAAAACTTCACAACACAAAACTTAACAGAAAACTCGTAAGCTCCGTTAGTATAAGGAAATAAGATCACCACTTTTGGTACTGTTGTGAACTCATTCTTTATTTATATTGGTGTAATATCTACTGTATTCCAACTTCTCTATGGTTCATACCCTCCGATACTATATACTCATAGATTCATCAAAATAAGCAAACAACACATAGAAAATAGAATCTGTCAAAAACAGAATAGTCTGTAGTAATCTGTATCAAACGCATACTTATGGAACTCCAAAAATTCTGAAATAAATTGGTGGACCTGAGGAATTTGTCTATTAATCATCTTCAAAAAGAATCAACCTAATATCACTCTCCAGTAAAAAAAAAGGCAGCTAATCTCGTGAGCGCTAAAGTTTCTGTTTTTTACAGCAAGATCATAAAGACTTCACCCAAGTCTTCCCAAAGGTTCACTACACCACAGCACTACATCCCTGACAGCCAAGTTGGTTGGGAATACAAGTACTGCCAACAAACAGTCGGTCGGGAAAGAATATTGCCGACCAACCAAGTCTGTTGGGGAAAGTCCAAACGGGAAAGCCATTTCCCGACCGACATATCTTCCCCGACCGACTGCTTGTCGGCTATGGAGTATCTTTCCCGACCAATAGTTTGTTGGTGCTGCCATGGGCCTTTCCCGACCAACAGTCCGTTGGTGCTGCCATGGGCCTTTCCCGACCGACTGTCTGACAGGGTTGACATGGACCTTTCCCGACCAATTTTCTGACATGGCTGACATGGACCTTTCCCGACCGACAATCTGATAGTGTAGTCTTTCCTGACCAACATTCTGTTGGGCCTATCTTTGGCTTTTCCCGACCGACTGTTGGACAGGGTTTGTTTTGCCAGTCAACATCCAATTACCCTCACGTAGCTAGATTTCACGTTACCAACAGAATATCATTCAAGTTGCATAGTAGTTCATAACAGTAACATGGTTGCTGTCCATCAATAATAAACCAAAACCACACAATAAAAACACAAATTCATTAATTTTCACATATAGATAGTTCATCTGTTACGAACCAGTGACCATCCAAGTTTCCTATAAACTAATGCAACTAATGAAATATATCAGACATTATGGTTCATTGTCCAAGAGCAAAAATTCCTTGCATTGTTTTCTAGAATTTGTCTAAGAGGCACATCATCTGCCTTGGCTCCTTGTAGTGGGCAACTACATACCCATCCTCAGCCTTCCACCAACATCCTTCCATCATTCTCGTGCTTGAAATCAAAGCCTTCATTCTACATCTCATTGGAGAAAATCCTCCAGCTTGAACATCTGCAAGTCAAAATCCCGAGTTAATATTTTGCATTTGCTCAGCAAGCCTCCGCTGAAACTTCTCAGATAATATATTAGCAGTTACATTGCACAAACTCTAGCCTCTCTAGGTTCCCTCTTAAAAAAACAGAATAGATTGTAACATGTGGTGATAACAATGGTGGAGCGTGAATGAAATTTCAAGGGGGTGGGGGAGGCTGCAAAATGATATGATTTTGTTTTTGGAATACCAAAGTATGACCACAAGTTAGAATTTGTAGCATGTTACATATTGATCTTTTCTGCTTACCAAATACTCCCTCTGTAAAGAAATATAAGATCATTTAGATCACTAAAGCAGTTATCTAAATGATCTTATATTTCTTTACAAGGGAGTACATTTCTAACACCAATCACATATAAAAGTTTCTCCAAAACAGAGTACTACCAAATAACAACCTTTTTCCACAGGAAGTACCAAAATACTACTTAACCACGGAGTTTGACCTTTCCATTTAGTGAAACGTTCAACCTAATTAGAATTGTTCCCAAAACGAGTCAAAATTAATAAAAAGGCAAAATCAAAAGAATCGCACTGCACTACAGTACATCAATAGGGTACCATCAGACAGCACGAGTGGAAGAGGTCAGGCAGAGTTGATGATGTTCTGCTTACCTACCCCCAATGCTCCACACCACCACACGGCGTCACAGCCTATCGTGAGCATCGCCAAAGTTGTTTACTACAGGAGACAAAAATGAGACATTGAGAAACAGCCTGGTGGGGTGTTGTGCTCGTCTCCCAAGTAAATGACCTAGGCTACAGTGAGCCAAGGTTCAGAGCAACATATCTATCAACCATCTTTTATTAATGTGTCCAATATTGAGTAGAAGGTGTACAGTAACTATCAGTAACTATGAACCTAGGGATTCTAAATAAAAATATAAAAAAAATGATCGCTTCTAGTTATTTTTGCAACTTCAGTCCGAACAAATGAACTTGACTTTCGCTTCTCCGGATCGTATTTCTTGCTCAGAAAACTATGAGGCCACCCCGATGGGAACAAGGGAGACATGAAAATATTTTGATTTCATTTGTTCATAACATTCAGATATTTAAAATATTCTAGAAACAGGGCATAAATAAGATGCTCTTCAGGTTAAATTTTAGGTTAAAGTACCGCATCCAAGCCACCCATCATTAGCGGCATATAGTTCCTAAGTTCCATCAGATTAATATACATAAAAACAGAAGCTTGTGTTCACATCATCAGAAACTAAAATCTCGAGCTTGAAATAAGTAATTGCAAGCATGTGTAGCCTCACTTTGCACACAACAATTTTCTACTCGTGCATTTCTTAGCAAGTTACAAAGTTGTGTATTATTATCTGTACCTGCAATTGGTGCTCTTGGGGAAGTATCCTGCTGCCTGGATGATTTTTAGGTTAACATTTTACCTGATGAAGTGAGGCTTGAGCTGCATACATGAAGCCATTAACAAACTAACAATTGCGACTAATTAACCAAGAAAATCTGAGATTTATATCATACCCTACATGGCCCCAAATAGCTACCAGAAATTTCACACATTAAATTCAAAATCCCAGCAGATAAGCACCAGATTGCCCAACCAACCTGGTTCAAAAATATTTTGTAGTTAGCTATATTAGCAGACTGCATCATGTAATAATGTACTAGTACAAAGACAAATCTCTTGATAATACAACATCAATTATTCGTAGACTGCATCATAATACAACAACATTGGTAGAGTTCTAACAAGCTGATGTCCTAAAATGGAATCTCTTGAGAGTAATAGTGGGTAACCCCCTCATATATGATATATCCTTGTTGCTTCTAGAAAAGAAAAGGCATGGAACAAATTGCATGTCAGTTATGCAAAACAGAGAAGAAAACCTCAAAATACCTAGTTTTCATTCGGTGTATAGAGAACAAAAATTATTTAATAATATGATGCCCCATTACTTATAAATAAAAGGAATAACAGAGTGAACTGAACTATGATTACGAAGTGATGACCTATGAAGTGAACTAGGATTATGTAGTGAACTGAATTAGGATTACGAAGTGATGACCTATGAAGACGAAAAGCTTATTATACCTTGGTGTTTTGAGGCCAGTAAATCCTGGTTAGTTTCAGCGATAGCAGAAACAGCAGCAAGCAGATCAACCTGGATTGCGGAGCAACGACAATGGGCCCTGCTGCTAGCTGCTGCACGGACGGCGGCAACGCATAAGGTTGTGGAGGCGCATCAGTAAACTGGTTCGGGGTTGAAGGGGGCGCTGTGGTGGGCTGGGAATCCTGCAGCACAACACTCCTGGTTAAAATTCATTAACTCTCAGTGGAGTTAGAATAGTTTCAAGCAGTATTATCTCTGATAAATGAATGTACGAAACTATAAAACATTGCAACAAAGATCCTGCTATTTCCATATTTTAACAAATACTATACATGGAATTTCGATTAAGGACATGCTATTGCAGATCAATATGCACAACATGGACATCATTTGGTCCAGAAGATATAGTAATATATCGACTTCATTTAATTAGATTTATTATGTGAGGTCACTGGCAGCAGTGTAAATTGAACAGAGAAGGAAGCAGGACGTCCCCCACACCTTGCCTAACATTGCTATTTCATTTGTAGGATTTCTTCCATTAAACCTGATAACATATTTAGAAATACTTTCACAAATCTACATATATATATATATGTAGCAGAAATTGCAACAACTAATCAATGATATAACTACTGCCGTGAATCTGATTAGTACTATGCAGAATGTAGAATAACAACATAATAGTTACATGAGAAAGGAAGTAAGGAAACAAACTATGCGGAAATTAAACATGAGTGTAGGCTGGACAAAAAACATCTTCTATAATCAATATACAGTACTGATGCTTAATGATATATCAACGGAAAATATATATGGAAATGAAGAATTTTCTATGAGAAAATATGTACGTGAAGAGTACCTAGAAGGCCTGTTACATATGCTACCTTCTTCTGGAAGGTATCGAACAAACTAGTAACAAGTTAGACTTTTGAAAAAAAACAAATACTCCTAAAGTATTTCTATGAACCTGAGAAATTTTTATCGAGAGAGCAAGAGGCCAATCGATTCTTGGATGGATTCGGGTCTAGTAAGTTACCTGCACGTCCTGCACGTTGATGGCGGGGGGCTCGTTGATGAGGAACCAGAACCTGGAGGCGTCGAGGTTGGTACCGGAGCAGATGACCCCGCTCGCCTGGAACCCAACCCTGAAAGGTTCAAGGCGAGGTAGGCGAGAGTGCTTCAGCACGGCCGCCACAGTCTTGTAGTGCAGGGCAACGTCCCTCTGCAGCAATTTGAACCCCGTCTCCCACGGGCTCTGCCCGGCGCACGCCATGACGGAGACGACGCCAGAGTTCTTGTGGTCAGGGGAGAGCAGCGGGGCAGAGGAGAGGGTTCGAGCGTGTGGGGGCAGGCGGTGTGGGCGGCAACCCAGCAGGGTCGCCCGGGAGCGGCAGAATGGCGCGGTGGCGCCCGGAGAAGCCGGCGACAGAGAACCCTTGGCGGCGCGCGTGGGGAACGAGGAAGGGGAATTAGGGATTTGGCTCCACGCTTGGTGACTTATGCGTTGGGGGGAACTTTCGCGGGCTTGGGCCAAATGTTGGCGCTAATTTTTCTGTATGCGCGCGCAGGCCCATTTGGAACAGACAGTTGGTCAGCGTTATTTGCCGACCGAGGAACAGATGTGCATGGGAGCTTTCCCGACCCACAGTTTGACAATAAATGAGTTTGTATTCCCGTCCGATGGTCTAATACTGTTCACAAGTTTTTCCAACGGACTATCTGTCACAACATTTCCCAGCCAACTGTTGGTCGGCGATAGTACCTTTTTCCAACACACGTATGTAGGGAATGCAGTGTCGTGGTGTAGTGGTTCTACTTGGCACAAATACTAATTAAAACATAAAACCACATCTAAACAGAGGCTAGATGAATTATTTATTACTAAACAGGAACAAAAAGCAAGGAATAAAAATAAAATTGGGTTGCCTCCCAACAAGCGCTAACGTTTAACGCCCCTAGCTAGGCATGATGATTTCAGTGATGCTCACATAAAAGATAAGAATTGAAATATAAAGAGAGCATCATGCAGAATATGACTAACACATTTAAGTCTAACCCACTTCCTATGCATAGGGATTTTGTGAGGAAACAACTTATGAGAACAATAATCAACTAGTATAGGAAGGCAAAACAAGCATAACTTCAAAACTTTAAGCACATAGAGAGGAAACTTGATATTGTTGCAATTCCTACAAGCATATATTCCTCCCTCATAATAATTTTCAGTAGCATCATGAATGAATTCAACAATATAACCAGCACCTAAAGCATTCTTTTCATGATCTACAAGCATAGAAAATTTACTACTCTCTACATAAGCAAAATTCTTCTCAATCGGAATAGTGGGAGTATCGTAAGAGACTTGAATACTATAAATTGTTTCCACGTTAAAAGAGTAATTTTCATAAAAAAGGGTAATCATAATCATGACAAGTTTTATAAATATAATCATCACTACTTTTTATAGCATAAGTGTCATCACAATAATCATCATAAGTACAAACTTTGTTCTCATCATAATCAATTGAAACCTCTTCCGAAATAGTGGATTCATCACTAAATAAAGTCATGACCTCTCCAAATCCACTTTCATAATTATCACAATAAGATTCAACACCCTCCAAAATAGTGGGATCATTACTTCCTAAAGTTGACACTCTTCCAAACCCACTTTCATCAATATAATCATCATAAATAGGAGGCATGCTATCATCATAATAAATTTGCATATCAAAACTTGGGAGACTAAAAATATCATCTTCATTAAACATAGCAACCCCAAGCTTGGGACAAACCTTAATTGTAGCAAATATATTTTCAAACTTGTCATTCTCATCAAACATAGCATCTCCAAGCTTGGGCCTTTTCATATCATAAGCATAATCACTCTCATCATTAATAGTATGGATAGCACCAATAGTATAGCAATTATCATCATCACAATGAGTAATAGGAGCAGCATCATTTGGGAGGTACACCTTTCTACCTTTGCTTCTCCGTCTTTTCTTTTTCTTCTTCACATCATGTGTGGGTTTAACCCTCTTTTTTGAGCTCCTTGTTAATGGATTGGTTGAATAGAAAGCTCCTCCTCGTTACCTGATTCATCATCAGAAATAATAGGAGGATATTGGGAAGTCTCTTCCCTTTCATTAGTATTCTCTTCATCTTCTATTTGTTTTCTTCTCCTTATGTAATTGGCAATATAAGGATTTTCAATGCAATTCACCGCACAATACATAAAAATTTCTTCTAGGTCAAAATCAAGAAATCTATCAAGATTAAATTTTGGAATACCCTCAGTTATATGTTTCATTTCTTCATACCCCAAAGTAAGACTAAGATCTTTATGATGCTCAAGGATAATCAAGTTATCACAATTTTTGGACACGATTTGATCATGAAACAAATAGCATTGGAGCTTTAAATGACCATGTTCATTGCAAAGTTCACAAGGATGGCGATAAATATTGAATATTTCAGCACAATCATCTAGCCTTTCTTGCAACCATTTAGTTTCCAAATACTTATGCCTCTTACAAAATCTATCTTCCCTATTTGGTGTGTACTTGCAAGCTCTATGTATTCCACAAAAGTTGGCATGCTTATAAGAGACATTTTCATCATGACTAGTGCAATCATCATTAGTACTATGGATATTCAAAGAATTCATACTAACAACATTGCAATCATACCCATCATTCAAATATTTAGTGCCAAACATCCTAATGCATTCTTCCTCTAGCAATTGAGCACAATTATCGGATTCCTTATTTTTCATGGAAGATATTAAAAAGATGAAGCATATGAGGCACCCTCAATTCCATTTTTTTGTAGTTTTCTTTTATAAACTGAACTAGTGATAAAACAAGAAACTAAAAGATTCAATTGCAAAATCTAAAGATATACCTTCAAGCACTCACCTCCCCGGCAACGGCGCCAGAAACTGCTTGATGTCTGCTACCTCTTGAGCACTGTGTTGGATTTCCTTGAAGAGGAAAGGGTGATGCAGCAAAGTAGAGTAAGTATTTCCCTCAGTTTTTGAGAACCAAGATATCAATCCAGTAGGAGGCTACGCGCGAGTGCCTCGTACCTACACAAAACAAATAGCTCAACGCAACCAACGCGATTAGGGGTTGTCAATCCCTTCACGGTCACTTACGAGAGTGAGATCTGATAGAGATGATAGATAATATTTTTGGTATTTTTGATATAAAGATGCAAAGTAAAATAAAAGGCAAAGTAAAAAAGCAAAGCAATAATAAAGTGATTGAAGATTGATATGATGAGAATAGACCCGGGGGCCATAGATTTCACTAGTGGCTTCTCTCAAGAGCATAAGTATTTCTATGGTGGGTGAACAAATTACTGTTGAGCAATTGACAGAACTGAGCATAGTTATGAGAATATCTAGGTATGATCATGTATATAGGCATCACGTCCGAGACAAGTAGACCGACTCCTGCCTGCATCTACTACTATTAATCCACTCATCGACCGCTATCCAGCATGCATCTAGAGTATTAAGTTCAAGAAAACAGAGTAACGCCTTAAGCAAGATGACATGATGTAGAGGGATAAATTCATGCAATATGATAAAAAAACCATCTTGTTATCCTCGATGGCAGCAATACAATACGTGCCTTGCTGCCCCTACTGTCACTGGGAAATGACACCGCAAGATTGAACCCAAAGCTAAGCACTTCTCCCATTGCAAGAAAAACCAATCTAGTAGGCCAAACCAAACTGATAATTCGAAGAGACTTGCAAAGATAACCAATCATACATAAAATAATTTAGAGAAGATTCAAATATTGTTCATAGATAATCTTGATCATAAACCCACAATTCATCGATCTCAACAAACACACCGCAAAAAGAAGATTACATCGAATAGATCTCCACGAGAGAGGGGGAGAACATTGTATTGAGGTCCAAAAAGAGAGAATAAGCCATCTAGCTACTAACTATGGACCCGAAGGTCTGAGGTAAACTACTCACACTTCATCGGAGGGGCTATCACTAGTAGAAAACAGGGCTATGGTCCAGGCCAGCTTAGCCCATTAGTCCCGGTTCAGTCTAGAACCGGGACTAATGTGAGCATTGGTCCCGGTTCGTGCGGCTAAGGCATTAGTCCCGGTTCATCTAGACCTTTTGGTCCCGGTTGGTGGGATGAACCGGGACCAATAGGCCTCGCTCCTGGCCCAGAACCATTGGTCCCGGTTCGTGCCACAAACCGGGACTAAAGATTAGACCTTTAGTCCCGGTTTGAGGCACGAACCGGGACTAATGGGGATGAGACCTTTAGTCCCGGTTCGTGCCACGAACCGGTACTAAAGGTCCCATTTTCAAACTCTACCCCCCCCCCCTCGTGGACCGCCTTTTCAGTTTTAAAAAAATAAAAGAAAATGATGGAAATGTCAAAAAAAAAGAAAATAAGTTTCACATGTGATATGTGGTCTAGTTGTTGGGAAAATTTACAAATATGAATTTCGACTTTATTTACAAAATCTCTCTGGAATTTGTAAAATGGGCATAACTTTTGCATACGAACTCGGATGAAAAAGTTTTTTATATGAAAAATCATCTACTCGAAAAGTTACATCCGATGGAGACTGCCTACGGCCTGTTTGCAAATTTCTAGAATCCTCAAATTCCAAAAGGAAAAAAGTTATGCTCAAATTTCAGTTTTTTTAAATTTTCAGTAAATCTGGTCAAACTATGGTCAAACTACTTATTCAAGAAGTATTAGTGTTACTAAATACTGGTCCAAGAATATTAGTGTTATTAAATAATTATTTCACCTTTTTTGAATTTTGGTCAAATCTGGTCAAATTATGGTCAAACTATGGTCAAACAATGGTCAAACTACTTATTCAAAAATATTAGTGTTACTAAAAAATTATTGTTTTTTAGAACAATAGTTTTAAACTCAAACAGTGAAATATGTGACTTCATGTTCAAGCTAAATTCCTGAGGGTTAATAGGATTGACATCTTACTATTGTCAGGAAAACAACAAGTGCAGACTTGGAAACAAGGGAGAATAGAACCCGGAAGTTAAGCATGCTCAGGCTGGAGTAGTGAGAGGATGGGTGACCGTTCGGGAAGTGAGATGATTTGGAATGATGAGGGGTGATTAGAGATTAAATTGAGTAGTGATGAGGGGTGATTAGAGATTAGAGGTTAAAACAATTCAGAAATTTGAAAATAAAAAAATTTCAAAAAAAATTTCAAAAAAAATTTCAAAAAAAATTTCAAAAAAAATTCAGGAAATTTCCTTTAGTACCGGTTGGTGTTACCAACCGGGACTAAAGGTGGACCGGCCACGTGGAGGGCCTTTAGTCCCGGTTCTGGATTGAACCAGGACTAAAGGGTTAGGGCATTAGTACCGACACTTTAGTCCCGGTTCCAGAACCGGGACTAAAGGCCCTTACGAACCGGGACTAAAAGCCCTTTTTCTACCAGTGTATGGTGATGATGTAGAAGCCCTCCGTGGTGGATTCCCCTTCCGGCGGAGCTCTGGAACAGGCCCCAAGATGGGATCTCGTGGGTACAGAAGGTTGCGGCGGTGGAATTAGGTTTTTGGCTCCGTATCTGATCGTTTAGTGGTACGTAGGTATATATAGGAGGAAGGAGTACGTCAGTGGAGCTTCAGGGGGGACACGAGGCAGGGGGGCGCGCCCTAGGGGGGCGCCCTCCACCCTCGTGGCCGCCTCCCTCATGTCTTGACGGAGGGTCCAAGTCTCCCGGATCATATTTGTTGAGAAAATCACGTTCCCGAAGGTTTCATTCCGTTTGGACTCCGTTTGATATTCCATTTCTTCGAAACACTGAAATAGGCAAAAAAAACAGCAATTCTGGGCTGGGCCTCCGGTTAATAGGTTAGTCCCAAAAGTAATATAAAAGTGGAAAATAAAGCCCAATATGGTCCAAAACAGTAGATAATATAGCATGGAGCAATCAAAAATTATAGATACGTTGGAGACGTATCAGGCATCCCCAAGCTTAATTCCTGCTCGTCCTCGAGTAGGTAAATGATAAAAAAGAATTTTTGATGCGGAGTGCTACTTGGCATAATTTCAATGTAATTCTTCTTAATTGTGGTATGAATATTTAGATCCTAAAGATTCAAGATAAAAGTTCATATTGACATAAAAATAATAATACTTCAAGCATATTAACAAAGCAATTATGTCTTCTCAAAATAACATGGCCAAAGAAAGTTATCCCTACAAAATCATATAGTATGGCTATGCTCTATCTTCACCACACAAAGTATTTAAATCATGCACAACCCTGGTGACAAGCCAAGCAATTGTTTCATACTTTTGACATTTTCAAAACTTTTTCAATCTTCACGCAATACATGAGCGTGAGCCATGGATATAGCACTATATGTGGAATAGAATGGTGGTTGTGGAGAAGACAAAAAGAGGGGAAGATAGTCTCACATCAACTAGGCGTATCAACGGGCTATGGAGATGCCCATCAAGAGATATCAATGTGAGTGAGTAGGGATTGCCATGCAACGGATGCACTAGAGCTATAAGTATATGAAAGCTCAACAAAAGAAACTAAGTGGGTGTGCATCCAACTCGCTTGCTCACGAAGACCTAGGGCAATTTGAGGAAGCCCATCATTGGAATATACAAGCCAAGTTCTATAATGAAAAATTCCCACTAGTATATGAAAGTGACAAAATGAGAGACTCTCTATCATGAAGATCATGGTGCTACTTTGAAGCACAAGTGTGGTAAAAGGATAGTAACATTATCCCTTCTCTCTTTTTCTCTCTTTTTCTTTTTATTTGGGCCTTTTCTCTTTTTTTATGGCCTCTTTTTTCCTTTTTTTATTTTTTTTTATTTTTCGTCCGGAGTCTCATCCCGACTTGTGGGGGAATCATAGTCTCCATCATCCTTTCCTCACTTGGGACAATGCTCTAAAAATTATGATCATCACACTTTTATTTTTCTTACAACTCAACAATTACAACTTGATACTTAGAAAAAATATGACTTTATATGAATGCCTCCGGCGGTGTACCGGGATATGCAATGAATCAAGAGTGACATGTATGAAAGAATTATGAATGGTGGCTTTGCCACAAATACGATGTCAACTACATGATCATGCTAGCAATATGACAATTTTGGAGCGTGTCATAATAAACGGAACGGTGGAAAGTTGCATGGCAATATATCTCGGAATGGCTATGGAAATGCCATGATAGGTAGGTATGGTGGCTGTTTTGAGGAAGGTATATGGTGCGTGTATGATACCGGCGAAAAGTGCGCAGTATTAGAGAGGCTAGCAATGGTGGAAGGAAGGAAAAGTGCATATAATCCATGGACTCAACATTAGTCATAAAAAAACTCATATACTTATTGCAAAAATCTAGAAGTTATCAAAGCAAAGTATTACGCGCATGCTCCTAGGGGGATAGATTGGTAGGAAAAGACCATCTCGTCCCCGACTGCCACTCATAAGGAAGACAATCAATAAAAATCATGCTCTGACTTCATCACATAACGGTTCACCATACGTGCATGCTACGGAAATCACAAACTTTAACACAAGTATTTCTCAAATTCACAACTACTCAACTAAGTGCAGCATCTGAGAATTTTGGTTTTGGAGCCCTAGCAAACATTCTAGCAGGCGGACAATAGTACTCATAAGAATAAGCAGAATAATTTTTGGTCATATGATCATGACGGTTTGATGAACCGCTCTCATATTCATATGCCTGAGTATGGTTTCCCTGCAAAACATTTGCGTTAGTGTGACTCAGGTGAGTCATCTGTCTGTATGAAGCCTTTAGACCGTATGAAGCCTTTGGTCTGAGGTTTGTCTTCTTCATGTGAGGTGTCATGAAGACATTCACAGGAAGATTTTCCAGACACTTTTTCGGAACCCAGATCTTCTTCATAGGCGGTCCATTCCTGCAGTTAGTACCAATGTACCTAGCAAACACTTCACCATTCTGATTTTTAAACAGTACATAGTTTGCATCAAAGGATTCATCAATGATAATGGGGTTAGCACAGGTGAAGCCAGATAAATTGGATGGATCTGCTGAAGGTTCCTTTGCAGCAACCCCTTGGTTTTGGGGTACTACTCAGGTTTCCAATAAGAGCCATCTGCATTTATTTTCCTTACGAACCCTATACCCTCTTTCCTAGGGTTTCGGTTCACAATCTGCTTTTTCAGGACATCACATAGCGTCTGATGCCCTTTAAGGCTTTTGTACATCCCTGTTTCAAGCAATGTCTTCAACCTAGCATTTTCATCAGCAATAGCAGTGGTATCCTCAGCAGAGGGGTTAGTTACCACATCAACAGTTGAAGATATTGCAACAGCAGTAGCAGTGGAACATTCAGCAACAGAAGTAGCATTATCATGCTCAATGCATTTAAGACATGGTGGTTCAAATCCTTCCTGAGCGGAACTGATCTGTTCGACGTGAAGTGACTCGTTTTCCTTTTGAAGATCTTCATGAGCCGCTCTCAATTTCTCAAGTTCTTGCTTCCTTTGAAGATAATCATAGGAAAGCTTTTCATGAGTTGTTGAGAGAGTATCATGACGATCTTCAAGTTCCTGATACTTAACATAAAGATTTTTTATGTCTTCAATTAAGGATTCAGATCGAGTCATTTCAGCACCCAACAGATCATCGCTTCTGTCTAACAGTTTTTGAATATGTTCCATGGCTTTCTGTTGTTCAGTTGCAATTTTAGCAAGTGTTTTGTAACTGGGTTTTGAATCACACTCAGAGTCATCGTCACTAGATGTTTGATAGTGAGTAGTGCGTTTGTTTACCTTGGCACCGCGTTCCATGAAGCAGTAGGTAGGAGTGGAGTAGTCCTTGTCATTTGCATCGGTGTCGGTGATGAAGTCATTGTCTTCACTGTTGAAGATGGACTTGGCAACGTATGCTGTAGCCAGACTTGCAATGCCAGAATCAGACTCCTCCTCAGACTCCACCTCTGCCTCCTCAGAAGCGGACTCCTCCTCTGAATCCATTTCCTTGCCAACAAACGCACGTGCCTTGCCAGATGAGCTCTTCTTGTGTGATGAAGACTTTGAGGAAGACTTGGAAGAAGACTTTGAGTATTTCTTCTTCTTCTTCTTGTCGTCAGAGTCATATTCCTTTCTCTTCTTCTTCTTTTTGTTCTCATTGTCCCACTGTGGGCACTCAGAGATGAAGTGGCCAAGTTTCTTGCACTTGTGACATGTTTTCTTCTTGTAGTCATGAGCAGGAGCTTCATCATTCCTTGAGCTTGATCGTGAAGACTTTCTGAAGCCTTTCTTCTTGTTGAATTTTTGGAACTTCTTCACTAGCATTGCAAGTTCCCTTCCAATGTCTTCAGGATCATCAGAACTGCTGTCAGATTCTTCTTCAGATGAGGAAACAGCTTTTGCCTTCAAGGCACGAGTTCGCCCATAGTTTGGACCGTAGATATCTCTTTTCTCAGAAAGCTGAAACTCATGTGTGTTGAGCCTCTCAAGTATGTCAGATGGATCGAGTGTCTTGAAATCAGGACGTTCTTGAATCATCAGGGCTAGGATGTCAAACGAACTATCAAGTGATCTCAGCAGCGTCTTGACGACTTCATGTTTGGTGATCTCAGAAGGTATATGGATTATTTATTCCTAAACAGAAGCAAAAATAAAATAAAAACTAAAATAAAATTGGGTTGCCTCCCAACAAGCGCTATCGTTTAACGCCCCTAGCTAGGCATTGATAATTTTAATGATGCTCGCATGAAAGACAAGAATTGAAGCACAAAAAATAGCATCATAAAACACGTGACAAACACATTTAAGTCTAACATACTTCCTATGCATAGGCATTTTATAAGCAAACAAATTATCATAGCAAGCAAAAATTAGCATATGCAAGGAAGAAGAAAGAGATGATAGCAATCTCAACATGACGAGAGGTAATTTAGTAACATGAAAATTCCTACAACCATATTTTCCTCTCTCATAATAATTACATGTAGTATTAAAAGAAAATTCAACAATATAGCTATCACATAAAATTTTCTCTACATGATCCACATGCATGCAAAGTTGACACTCTTCCGAAATAGTGGGATTATCATTAACTAAAGTCATGACCTCTCCAAACCCACTTTTATCAAAAATACCATAAGATTGAATATTCTCCAAATATGTGGGATATAAAGTTGACACGCTTCCAAACCCACTTTCAATATTATTGCAAACACTATTATCAATCTCATGTTCATCATGGGGCTTAAATAAATTTTCAAGATCATAAGAAGAATCACCCCGATCATGATCATTGCAACAAGTAGCAGACATAGAAAAATTAGCATCCCCAAGCTTAGGGTTCTGCATATCATTAGCATAATTCACATCAATAGAATTTATAGTAACATCATTGCAATCATGCTTTTTATTCAAAGATCTACCGTGAATCACTTTATAAAGCACTTCATCACAAATTTTAGATTCACAAATTTCAAGCAAAACCTCATAAAGATAATCTAGTGCACTCAACTCACTAGCAATAGGTTCATCATAATTGGATCTCTTAAAGAGATTGGCAAGCGGATGAGGATCCATAAACTTTTAGCAAGCGAAGATGCAAGCAAAAAAGAAGGCACATGGTAACACAAGAGGCAAGCGAAAAGAGGCGAACGGAAAGAGATGGCGAATAAAACGGCAAGGGTGAAGTGGGGGAGAGGAAAACGAGAGGCAAATGGCAAATAATGTAATGCGAGGGATAAGGGTTTGTGATGGGTACTTGGTATGTTGACTTTTGCATAGACTCCTCGGCAACGGCGCCAGAAATGGCTCGTTGACGGGAGTCCAAATCTTCACTTGACCTTGCGTAAGCCTCCCCGGCAACGGCGCCAGAAATCTTCCTGCTACCTCTTGAGCATTGCGTTGGATTTCCTTGAAGAGGAAAGGGTGATGCAGCAGAGTAGAGTAAGTATTTCCCTCAGTTTTTGAGAACCAAGGTATCAATCCAGTAGGAGGCTACGCACGAGTCCCTCGTACCTACACAAAACAAATATCTCAACGCAACCAACGCGATTAGGGGTTGTCAATCCCTTCATGGTCACTTACTGAAAGTGCGTTATATCGACTAGAGGGGGTGAATAGGCGATTTTTATGAAAGTCCTCAAAACGTGGAAGTTATGAAGACAAATAGTAGAGATATGCCTATTACCATGCAGCGGAAGTTAGACTACACTAGGCAAGCCATGGTCAAGTATCAACAGAGTGAAAGCACAGTGACAAATAGCTGTAGTGTAATTAGGATCAGGTAGGAAGATACTATGAAGACAAACAGATCATACACTCATGTTGTGAAGACAAAAGATAGAACAGACACGCAATGGCTTCACAATGAGTGATCAGTAAGTAAAAGGAAGTGAAGATGAAACCAGTGACTCGTTGAAGACAATGATGTGTTGGACCAGTTCCAGTTGCTGTGACAACTGTACGTCTGGTTGGAGCGGCTAGGTATTTAAACCTTAGGACACACAGTCCCAGACACCCAGTCCTGAACACGCAGCTCAGGACACCAAGTCCCCACCGTATTCTCCTTGAGCTAAGGTCACATAGTCCTCGCCCAATCACTCTGGTAAGTCTTCAAGGTAGACTCCCAAACCTTCACAGACTTCGTTCACTGGCAATCCACAATGTCTCTTGGATGCTCTGAACGCGATGCCTAACCGTCTGGGGATGCACAGTCCTCAAGTGTAATAAGTCTTCAGATCACACAGACAAGAAGACTTAAGTGATGCCCAATGTTCTCTGGCTCTGGGTGGTTAGGGCTTTATCCTCGCAAGGAATTCTCTCTCAAAGGCTTCGAGGTGGGTTGCTCTCAAACGACAAAAGCCGTGCACTGAAATCTGAGCAGCCAACCGTTTATGGTTGTAGGGGGTGGGCTATTTATAGCCACTTGGCAACCCGGCCTGATTTGTCCGAAATGACCCTGGGTCACTAAGGAACTGACACGTGTCTCAACGGTCAGATTTCAAACTCTCATGGCAACTTTACTTGGGCTACAAGCAAAGCTGACTTGTCCGGCTCTGGACAAGATTCGCTCTCATTGTCTTCACTCGAAGACATAGGTTTTTGGTTTAGGCATCACTTCAGTCATTCTGACTGGTTCTCATGGACCCCACTTAACAGTACGGTCGTTCCTATGACTCAACACAAAAGAAAAAGAACTACGAAAGATCTAAGTCTTCGAGATCCATAGGCTTCATAACGTGTCTTCATTTGTCATAGTCTTCAATGTGAATATCTTCATATACCACCTTTGACTTCAATGTCTTCATACATTTTTAGGGGTCATCTCTGGTAGTAAAACCGAATCAATGAGGGACTTCTACCTGTGTTATCCTGCAATTCTCACAAACACATTAGTCCCTCAACTAGGTTTGTCGTCAATACTCCAAAACCAACTAGGGGTGGCACTAGATGCACTTACACTTACGAGAGTGAGATCTGATAGAGATGATAGATAATATTTTTGGTATTTTTGATATAAAGATGCAAAGTAAAATAAAAGGCAAAGTAAAAAAGCAAAGCAATAATAAAGTGATTGAAGATTGATATGATGAGAATAGACCCGGGGCCATAGATTTCACTAGTGGCTTCTCTCAAGAGCATAAGTATTTCTACGGTGGGTGAACAAATTACTATTGAGAAATTGACAGAATTGAGCATAGTTATGAGAATATCTAGGTATGAGCATGTATATAGGCATCATATCCGAGACAAGTAGACCGACTCTTGCCTGCATCTACTACTATTACTCCACTCATCGACCGCTATCCAGCATGCATCTAGAGTATTAAGTTCAAGAAAACAGAGTAACGCCTTAAGCAAGATGACATGAAGTAGAGGGATAAATTCATGCAATATGATAAAAAACCATCTTGTTATCCTCGATGGCAACAATACAATACGTGCCTTGCTGCCCCTACTGTCACTGGGAAAGGACACCGCAAGATTGAACCCAAAGCTAAGCACTTCTCCCATTGCAAGAAAAACCAATCTAGTAGGCCAAACCAAACTGATAATTCGAAGAGACTTGCAAAGATAACCAATCATACATAAAAGAATTCAGAGAAGATTCAAATATTGTTCATAGATAATCTTGATCATAAACCCACAATTCATCGGTCTCAACAAACAGACCGCAAAAAGAAGATTACATCGAATAGATCTCCACGAGAGAGGGGGAGAACATTGTATTGAGATCCAAAAAGAGAGAAGAAGCCATCTAGCTACTAACTATGGACCCGAAGGTCTGAGGTAAACTACTCACACTTCATCGGAGCTCCGTGTGATGATGTAGAAGCCCTCCGTGGTGGATTCCCCTTCCGGCGGAGCTCCGGAATAGGCCCCAAGATGGGATCTCGTGGGTACAAAAGGTTGCGGCGGTGGAATTAGGTTTTTGGCTCCGTCTCTGATCGTTTGGGGGTACATAGGTATATATAGGAGGAAGGAGTACGTCGGTGGAGCTTCGGGGGGGCCACGAGGCAAGGGGCGCGCCCTCCACCCTCGTGGCCACCTCCCTCCTTTCTTGACGGAGGGTCCAAGTCTCCTGGATCATATTTGTTGAGAAAATCACGTTCCCGAAGGTTTCATTCTGTTTGGACTGCGTTTGATATTCTGTTTCTTCGAAACACTGAAATAGGCAAAAAAACAGCAATTCTGGGCTGGGCCTTCGGTTAATAGGTTAGTCCCAAAAGTAATATAAAAGTGGAAAATAAAGCCCAATATGGTCCAAAACAGTAGATAATATAGCATGGAGCAATCAAAAATTATAGATACGTTGGAGACGTATCAATGTCTACTACACAACCTTCTTCTTGTAGACATAGTTGGGCCTCCAAGTGCAGAGGTTTGTTGGACAGTAGCAAATTTCCCTCAAGTGGATGACCTAAGGTTTATCAATCCGTGGGAGGCGTAGGATGAAGATGGTCTCTCTCAAGCAACCCTGCAACCAAATAATAAAGAGTCTCTTGTGTCCCCAACACACCCAATACAATGGTAAATTGTATAGGTGCACTAGTTCAGCAAAGAGATGGTGATACAAGTGCAATATGGATGGTGGATATAGGTTTTTGTAATCTGAAAATATAAAAACAGCAAGGTAACTAATGATAAAAGTGAGCACAAACGGTATTGCAATGCGTTGAAACAAGGCCTAGGGTTTATACTTTCACTAGTGCAAGTTCTCTCAACAATAATAACATAATTGGAACATATAACTATCCCTCAACATGCAACAAAGAGTCACTCCAAAGTCACTAATAGCGGAGAACAAACGAGGAGATTATGGTAGGGTACGCAACCACCTCAAAGTTATCCTTTCTGATCGATCTATTCAAGAGTCTGTAGTAATATAACACGAAGCTATTATTTCCGTTCGATCTATCATAGAGTCTGTACTAGAATAACACCTTAAGACACAAATCAACCAAAAACCTAATGTCACCTAGATATTCCAATATCACCTCAAGTATTCGTGGGTATGATTATACGATATGCATCACACAATCTCAGATTCATCTATTCAACCAACACAAAGGTACTTCAAAGAGTGCCCCAAAGTTTCTACCGGAGAGTCAAGACGAAAACGTGTGCCAACCCCTATGCATAAGTTCACGAGGTCACGGAACCCGCAAGTTGATCACCAAAACATACATCAAGTAGATCACATGAATACCCCGTTGTCATCACAGATAAGCACATGCAAGACATACATAAAGTGTTCTCAAATCCTTAAAGACTCAATCCGATAAGATAACTTTAAAGGGAAAACTCAATCCATTGCAAGAGAGTAGAGGGGGAGAAACATCATAAGATCCAACTATAATAGCAAAGCTCGTGATACATCAAGATCATGCCAAATCAAGAACACGAGAGAGAGAGAGATCAAATACATAGCTACTGGTACATACCCTCAACCCCGAGGGTGAACTACTCCCTCCTCATCATGGAGAGCGTCGGGATGATGAAGATGGCCACCGATGAGGGATCCCCCTTCGGCAGGGTGCCGGAACGGGTCTAGATTGGTTTTCGGTGGCTATAGAGGCTTGCGGCGGCGGAACTCCCGATCTAGGTTATGTTCTGGAAGTTTGGGTATATATAAGATGTTTTGGCGTCGAGAACAAGTCAGGGGGTCTCCGGGCTGTCCACGAGGTAGGGAGGCGCGCCCAGGGGGGTGGGCGCGCCCCCCACCGTCGTGGGCAGCCCGGGACTCTTCTGGCCCAACTCTTTTACTCCATGGCCTTCTTCTGGTCCAAAAATAAGTTCCGTGAAGTTTCAGGTCAATTGGACTCCGTTTGGTTTTCCTTTTCTGTGATACTGAAAAACAAGGAAAAAACAGAAACTGGCACTGGGCTCTAGGTTAATAGGTTAGTCCCAAAAATCATATAAAATAGCATATAAATGCATATAAAACATCATAGATGGATAATATAATAGCATGGAACAATCAAAAAATATAGATACGTTGGAGACGTATCAGCTGGCCTCGACGTTGAGGTCGCAGCATCGAGCCAACTGCTTGAGCTTTCCCCGGGTCAGAGGATGAGGGGTTCCATAGAGGGGCAGCTCCAGGAGCCCAGCGACCGCCTCAATCTTCGCCTTCTTGCGACAGCTGCTGGACGAGCCGGAACGGCGAGCAGCTACACCTTCAGAGCTGACGCCGGACACCAAGGCCTTGCACTTGGATGCACGCTCCACAGAGCTGACACGCTCCCGTCATACCTCTCCATGATGCGGGAGCTGCGGCGCGGGGAGGGGGGCACCATGGCCGGCTCAGGCTCGCTTGGGGCGAGGCTGTTGAGATTAGCTAGGGGAAGCACCTCCGCCTGACACCCCGTAACCTGCAACGGGGAAGCGTGGCCCGAAGCAGGGATCACGTTGGCACGGCCAGCCAGGGGCGATGGCGGGGGAACCACAGCGGCCAGCACGGGCGGAGGAGCCACGAAAGCTAGCTAGGAGGTAAGCGCACACCCCGCCGTCCGCCGCTCCCGCGCCGGCAGTCACGACACACGCTGCATTCCACTTGGGTACGACGTCCACCCACTCGACCAGCTAGCTAGGAGGTAAGCGCACACCCCGCCGCCCGCTGCCGGCGGCCACGACACACGCCGCATTCCACTTGGGTACGATGTCCACCCACTCGTCGTATGCTAGCCCAGCTGTGACGACCACCACCAGCCGGTGTGCCTTGCCGTGTCGCGGGAGTTAGGTCACGACCAGTTACGGCCGCTTTTCCTTTGCCACCCTAGATCGGTAACACCTATCCTGAGTTTTCTCTGGTTTTCAGGTTTGCAGTAGCCCGTTGCTTTGATGCATGTTGTGTTTCTTCTCCCCTTGATGCATTCCTGGTAGCTCGCATTGTCTCTTCCTTTTTCCGTCTGCTCAGTGATGCTATGCTTGAAAAGTATGGCTGCACCACTGTTGAAGCATCATGTCCAAAATGTCTACATTCCACAAAATGGTTTTGCCCCGGCATATCGATTTTATTAATAATCCAGGAGTTGGCGGCAAAGCTTGTTTGCAACTAAAGTTTACACAATGTTGATAAGTGCCAAATGCCCAGGTATGGTTAGTAATTTTCCTTTTTGACCCTTCAGTATGTGTACCACCTTTTTAGTTAGTGGTAGTTTTCTGAATCGAGGGGGAGTCCCACCTGTATATTGATCTCAATTCAAAAGAAATTGAGCCAGTTTATGTGAGAAATTGGGTCAAAAACCATGATTCGGCTTATGAGAGAAACTAGATCAAATACCTTAACAACCCCCGGGGCAATACATCTTGCTGAAGTAAGATCATCGAAAAAAATGCAAGTACAAAATTCAACACCATGCAAAGATCACCATGTTGTACATTAGATGAATCAGGAGGTCGTTGTTGTAGCAAAGGTGATGTCATAAGCACGTACATGGCACCACTAGCTTCAGAGAGGGGTCCGTCGAGGCAACACATCTTACTAGAAGACAACAAGGAGCAAACTTCAAAGTAGACAGAGACGAGCTTCGCTAAGTTACCATTGTAGCAACCAAGAGGGTGAGACCATAAATATTGATGTCAAGGAGTTGTCCCATCACCTAGCATGTCCATCCAACACTCAAGGAAGAGGTGAAATTACCCATGACATATTAAAAAAACTCAAGTTTGAAAAAAAATGTTTGTGTAGTGTTGAAAATGTTGATGCAACTTTTAAAAAATGTTGATAGCATTTGAAACAATGTTTCTGTTTGGTTTCGTAGTAATTTCAAAAAAAATTCCTACGCACACGCAAGATCATGGTGATGCATAGAAATGAGAGGGGGAGAGTGTGATCTACGTACCCTTGTAGATCGACAACGGAAGCGTTAACTTTGTTGATGTAGTCGTACGTCTTCACGGCCCGACCGATCAAGCACCGAAACTATGGCACCTCCAAGTTCTAGCACACGTTCAGCTCGATGACGATCCCCGGACTCCGATCCAGCAAAGTGTCGGGGAAGAGTTCCGTCAGCACGACGGCGTGGTGACGATCTTGATGTACTACTGTCGCAGGGCTTCGCCTAAGCACCGCTACAATATTATCAAGGACTATGGTGGAAGGGGGCACCGCACACGGCTAAGAATATGATCATGTGGATCAACTTGTGTGTCTAGGGGTGCCCCCTGCCCCCGTATATAAAGGAGCAAGGGGGAGGAGGCCGGCCGGCCCCTATGGCGCGCCAAGGAGGAGTCCTCCTCCTAGTAGGAGTAGGACTCCTACTAGGAGGGGGAAAGAAGTGGGGAGGGAGAAGGAAAGGGGGCGCCCCCCCCTCTCCTAGTCCAATTCGGACCAGGGGGAGGCACGCGGCCCACCTTTGGCTGCCCCTCTCTCTCTCCACTAAGGCCCATATGGCCCATTACTTCTCCCGGGGGGTTCCGGTAACCCTCCGGCTCTCCGGTTTTCTCCGAAATCACCCGGAACACTTCCGGTGTCCGAATATAGCCGTCCAATATATCAATATTTATGTCTCGACCATTTCGAGACTCCTCGTCATGTCCGTGATCACATCCGGGACTCCGAACAACCTTCGGTACATCAAAATGCATAAACTCATAATATAACTGTCATCGTAACCTTAAGCGTGCGGACCCTACGGGTTCGAGAACAATGTAGACATGACCGAGAAATGTCTCCAGTCAATAACCAATAGCGGAACCTGGATGCTCATATTGGCTCCTACATATTCTACGAAGATCTTTTATCGGTCAGACCGCATAACAACATACGTTTGTTCCCTTTGTCATCGGTATGTTACTTGCCCGAGATTCGATCGTCGGTATCCTATACCTAGTTCAATCTCGTTACTCGGCAAGTCTCTTTACTCGTTCCGTAATACATCATCCCGCAAATAACTCATTAGTTGCCATGCTTGCAAGGCTTATAGTGATGTGCATTATCGAGTGGGCCCAGAGATAACTCTCCGACAATCGGAGTGACAAATCCTAATCTCGAAATACGCCAACCCAACAAGTACCTTCGGAGACACCTATAGAGCACCTTTATAATCACCCAGTTACGTTGTGACGTTTGGTGGCACACAAAGTGTCCCTCCGGTAAACGGGAGTTGCATAATCTCATAGTCATAGGAACATGTATAAGTCATGAAGGAAAGCAATAGCAACATACTAAACGATCGGGTGCTAAGCTAATGGAATGGGTCATGTCAATCAGATCATTCAACTAATGATGTGATCCCGTTAATCAAATAACAACTCTTTGTCCATGGTTAGGAAACATAACTATCTTTGGTTAACGAGCTAGTCAAGTAGAGGCATACTAGTGACACTCTGTTTGTCTATGTATTCACACATGTATTATGTTTCCGGTTAATACAATTCTAGCATGAATAATAAACTTTTATCATGATATAAGGAAATAAATAATAACTTTATTATTGCCTCTAGGGCATATTTCCTTCAGTCTCCCACTTGCACTAGAGTCAATAATCTAGATTACACAGTAATGATTCTAACACCCATGGAGCCTTGGTGCTGATCATGTTTTGCTCGTGGAAGAGGCTTAGTCAACGGGTCTGCAACATTCAGATCCGTATGTATCTTGCAAATCTCTATGTCTCCCACCTGGACTAGATCCTGGATGGAATTGAAGCGTCTCTTGATGTGCTTGGTTCTCTTGTGAAATCTGGATTCCTTCGCCAAGGCAATTGCACCAGTATTGTCACAAAAGATTTTCATTGGACCCGATGCACTAGGTATGACACCTAGATCGGATATGAACTCCTTCATCCAGACTCCTTCATTCGCTGCTTCCGAAGCAGCTATGTATTCCGCTTCACACGTAGATCCCGCCACGACGCTTTGTTTAGAACTGCACCAACTGACAGCTCCACCGTTTAATGTAAACACGTATCCGGTTTGCGATTTAGAATCATCCGGATCAGTGTCAAAGCTTGCATCAACGTAACCATTTACGACGAGCTCTTTGTCACCTCCATATACGAGAAACATATCCTTAGTCCTTTTCAGGTACTTCAGGATGTTCTTAACCGCTGTCGAGTGATCCACTCCTGGATTACTTTGGTACCTCCCTGCTAGACTTATAGCAAGGCACACATCAGGTCTGGTACACAGCATTGCATACATGATAGAGCCTATGGCTGAAGCATAGGGAACATCTTTCATTTTCTCTCTATCTTCTGCAGTGGTCGGGCATTGAGTCTGACTCAACTTCACACCTTGTAACACAGGCAAGAACCCTTTCTTTGCTTGATCCATTTTGAACTTCTTCAAAATCTTGTCAAGGTATGTGCTTTGTGAAAGTCCAATTAAATGTCTTGATCTATCTCTATAGATCTTTATGCCTAATATGTAAGCAGCTTCACCGAGGTCTTTCATTGAAAAACTCTTATTCAAGTATCCCTTTATGCTATCCAGAAATTCTATATCATTTCCAATCAGTAATATGTCATCCACATATAATATCAAAAATGCTACAGAGCTCCCACTCACTTTCTTGTAAATACGGGCTTCTCCAAAAGTCTGTATAAACCAAATGCTTTGATCACACTATCAAAGCGTTTATTCCAACTCCGAGAGGCTTGCACCAGTCCATAAATGGATCGCTGGAGCTTGCACACTTTGTTAGCTCCCTTTGGATCGAAAAAACCTTCCGGTTGCATCATATACAACTCTTCTTCCAGAAATCCATTCAGGAATGCAGTTTTGACATCCATCTGCCAAATTTCATAATCATAAAATGCGGCAATTGCTAACATGATTCGGACAGACTTAAGCATCGCTACGGGTGAGAAGGTCTCATCGTAGTCAACCCCTTGAACTTGCCGAAACCCTTTTGCGACAAGTCAAGCTTTGTAGACAGTAATATTACCGTCGGCGTCAGTCTTCTTCTTGAAGATCCATTTATTCTCAATTGCTTGCCGATCATTGGGCAAGTCAACCAAAGTCCATACTTTGTTCTCATACATGGATCCCATCTCAGATTTCATGGCTTCAAGCCATTTTGTGGAATCTGGGCTCACTATCGCTTCTTCATAGTTCGTAGGTTCATCATGATCTAGTAGCATGACTTCCAGAATTGGATTACCGTACCACTCTGGCGCGGATCTCACTCTGGTTGATCTACGAGGTTCAGTAGTATCTTGTTCTGAAGTTTCATGATCATTATCATCAGCTTCCTCACTAATTGGTGTAGGTGTCACAGAAACAGTTTTCTGTGATGCACTACTTTCCAATAAGGGAGCAGGTACAGTTACCTCGTCAAGTTCTACTTTCCTCCCACTCACTTCTTTCGAGAGAAACTCCTTCTCCAGAAAGTTTCCGAAATTAGCAACAAAAATCTTGCCTTCGGATCTGTGATAGAAGGTGTATCCAATAGTCTCCTTTGGATATCCTATGAAGACACATTTCTCCGATTTGGGTTCGAGCTTATCAGGTTGAAGCTTTTTCACATAAGCATCGCAACCCCGAACTTTCAGAAACGACAACTTTGGTTTCTTGCCAAACCATAGTTCATAAGGCGTCGTCTCAACGGATTTTGATGGTGCCCTATTTAACGTGAATGCGGCCGTCTCCAAAGCATAACCCCAAAATGATAGCGGTAAATCAGTAAGAGACATCATAGATCGCACCATATCTAGTAAAGTACGATTACGACGTTCGGACACACCATTACGTTGTGGTGTTCCGGGTGGCGTGAGTTGCGAAACTATTCCGCATTGTTTCAAATGTACACCAAACTCGTAACTCAAATATTCTCCTCCACGATCAGATCGTAGAAACTTTATTTTCTTGTTACGATGATTTTCAACTTCACTCTGAAATTCTTTGAACTTTTCAAACGTTTCAGACTTATGTTTCATTAAGTAGATATACCCATATCTGCTTAAGTCATCTGTGAAGGTGAGAAAATAACGATATCCACCACGAGCCTCAATATTCATCGGACCACATACATCTGTATGTATGATTTCCAACAAATCTGTTGCTCTCTCCATAGTACCAGAGAACGGCGTTTTAGTCATCTTGCCCATGAGGCACGGTTCGCAAGTACCAAGTGATTCATAATCAAGTGGTTCCAAAAGTCCATCAGTATGGAGTTTCTTCATGCGCTTTACACCGATATGACCTAAACGGCAGTGCCACAAATAAGTTGCACTATCATTATCAACTCTGCATCTTTTGGCTTCAACATTATGAATATGTGTGTTACTACTATCGAGATTCAGTAAGAATAGACCACTCTTCAAGGGTGCATGACCATAAAAGATATTACTCATATAAATAGAACAACCATTATTCTCTGATTTAAATGAATAACCGTCTCGCATCAAACAAGATCCAGATATAATGTTCATGCTTAACGCTGGCACCAAATAACAAATATTTAGGTCTAATATTAATCCCGAAGGTAGATGTAGAGGTAGCGTGCCGACCGCGATCACATCGACTTTGGAACCGTTTCCCACGCGCATCGTCACCTCGTCCTTAGCCAATATTCGCTTAATCCGTAGTCCCTGTTTCGAGTTGCAAATATTAGCAACAGAACCAGTATCAAATACCCAGGTGCTACTGCAAGCATTAGTAAGGTACACATCAATAACATGTATATCACATATACCTTTGTTCACCTTGCCATCCTTCTTACCCGCCAAATACTTGGGGCAGTTTCGCTTCCAGTGACCAGTCTGCTTGCAGTAGAAGCACTCAGTTTCAGGCTTAGGTCCAGACTTGGGTTTCTTCTCTTGAGCAGCAACTTGCTTGCTGTTCTTCTTGAAGTTCCCCTTCTTCTTCCCTTTGCCCTTTTCTTGAAACTAGTGGTCTTGTTGACCATCAACACTTGATGCTCCTTTTTGATTTCTACCTCCGCAGCTTTCAGCATTGCGAAGAGCTCGGGAATAGTCTTATTCATCCCTTGCATATTATAGTTCATCATGAAGCTCTTGTAGCTTGGTGGTAGTGATTGGAGAATTCTGTCAATGACGCAATCATCTGGAAGATTAACTCCCATTTGAATCAAGTGATTATTATACCCAGACATTTTGAGTATATGCTCACTGACAGAACTGTTCTCCTCCATCTTGCAGCTATAGAACTTATTGGAGACTTCATATCTCTCAATCCGGGCATTTACTTGAAATATTAACTTCAACTCCTGGAACATCTCATATGCTCCATGATGTTCAAAACGTCGTTGAAGTCCCGGTTCTAAGCCGTAAAGCATGGCACACTGAACTATCGAGTATTCATCAGCTTTGCTCTGCCAGACGTTCACAACATCTGGTGTTGCTCCAGCAGCAGGCCTGGCACCCAGCGGTGCTTCCAGGACGTAATTCTTCTGTGCAGCAATGAGGATAATCCTCAAGATACGGACCCAGTCCGTGTAATTGCTACCATCATCTTTCAACTTTGCTTTCTCAAGGAACGCATTAAAATTCAACGGAACAACAGCACGGGCCATTTATCTACAATCATACATAAAACAAGCAAGATACTATCAGGTACTAAGTTCATGAAAAATTTAGGTTCAATTAATCATATTACTTAAAGAACTCCCACTTAGATAGACATTCCTCTAATCCTCTAAGTGATTACGTGATCCAAATCAACTAAACCATGTCCGATCATCACGTGAGATGGAGTAGTTTCATTGGTGAACATCACTATGTTGATCATATCTACTATATGATTCACGCTCGACCTTTCGGTCTCCGTGTTCCGAGGCCATATCTGTATATGCTTGGCTCGTCAAGTATAACCTGAGTATTCCGCGTGTGCAACTGTTTTGCACCCGTTGTATTTGAATGTAGAGCCTGTCACACCCGATCATCACGTGGTGTCTCAGCACGAAGAACTTTCGCAACGGTGCATACTCAGGGAGAACACTTCTTGATAATTTAGTGAGAGATCATCTTATAATGCTACCGTCAATCAAAGCAAGATAAGATGCATAAAAGATAAACATCACATGCAATCAATATAAGTGATATGATATGGCCATCATCATCTTGTGCTTGTGATCTCCATCTCCGAAGCACCGTCATGATCACCATCGTCACCGGCGCAACACCTTGATCTCCATCGTAGCATCGTTGTCGTCTCGCCAATCTTATGCTTCCACGACTATCGCTACCGCTTAGTGATAAAGTAAAGCATTACAGCGCGATTGCATTGCATACAATAAAGCGACAACCATATGGCTCCTCCAGTTGCCGATAACTCGGTTACAAAACATGATCATCTCATACAATAAAATTTAGCATCATGTCTTGACCATATCACATCACAACATGCCCTGCAAAAACAAGTTAGACGTCCTCTACTTTGTTGTTGCATGTTTTACGTGGCTGCTACGGGCTTAAGCAAGAACCAATCTTACCTACGCATCAAAACCACAACGATAGTTTGTCAAGTTGATGCTGTTTTAACCTTCACAAGGACCGGGCGTAGCCATACTCGGTTCAACTAAAGTTGGAGAAACTGTCACCCGCTAGCCACCTATGTGCAAAGCACGTCGGGAGAACCGGTCTCGCGTAAGCGTACGCGTAATGTCGGTCCGGGCCGCTTCGTCCAACAATACCGCCGAACCAAAGTATGACATGCTGGTAAGCAGTATGACTTATATCGCCCACAACTCACTTGTGTTCTACTCGTGCATATAACATCAACATATAAAACCTAGGCTCGGATGCCACTGTTTGGTTTCGTAGTAATTTCAAAAAAATTCCTACGCACACGCAAGATCATGGTGATGCATAGCAACGAGAGGGGGAGAGTGTGATCTACGTACCCTTGTATATCGACAACGGAAGCGTTAACTTGGTTGATGTAGTCGTACGTCTTCACGGCCCGACCGATCAAGCACCGAAACTACGCCACCTCCGAGTTCTAGCACACGTTCAGCTCGATGACGATCCCCGGACTCCGATCCAGCAAAGTGTCGGGGAAGAGTTCCATCAGCACGACGACGTGGTGACGATCTTGATGTACTACTGTCATAGGGCTTCGCCTAAGCACCGCTACAATATTATCGAGGACTATGGTGGAAGGGGGCACCGCACACGGCTAAGAATATGATCACATGGATCAACTTGTGTGTCTAGGGGTGCCCCCTGCCCTCGTATATAAAGGAGCAAGGGGGAGGAGGCCGGCCGGCCCCTATGGCGCGCCAAGGAGGAGTCCTCCTCCTAGTAGGAGTAGGACTCCTACTAGGAGGGGGAAAGAAGTGGGAAGGGAGAAGGAAAGGGGGGCGCCCCCCCCCTCTCCTAGTCCAATTCGGACCAGGGGGGAGGAGGCGCGCGGGCCACCTTTGGCTGCCCCTCTCTCTCTCCACTAAGGCCCATATGGCCCATTACTTCTCCCGGGGGGGTTCCGGTAACCCTCCGGCTCTCCGGTTTTCTCCGAAATCACCCGGAACACTTCCCGTGTCCGAATATAGCCGTCCAATATATCAATCTTTATGTCTCGACCATTTCGAGACTCCTCGTCATGTCCGTGATCACATCCGGGACTCCGAACAACCTTCGGTACATCAAAATGCATAAACTCATAATATAACTGTCATCGTAACCTTAAGCGTGTGGACCCTACGGGTTCGAGAATAATGTAGACATGACTGAGACACGTCTCCGGTCAATAACCAATAGCGGAACCTGGATGCTCATATTGGCTCCTACATATTCTACGAAGATCTTTTATCGGTCAGACCGCATAACAACATACGTTTGTTCCCTTTGTCATCGGTATGTTACTTGCCCGAGATTCGATCGTCGGTATCCTATACCTAGTTCAATCTCGTTACTGGCAAGTCTCTTTACTCGTTCTGTAATACATCATCCCGCAACTAACTCATTAGTTGCAATGCTTGCAAGGCTTAAGTGATGTGCATTACCGAGAGGGCCCAGAGATACCTCTCCGGCAATCGGAGTGACAAATCCTAATCTCTAAATACGCCAACTCAACATGTACCTTTGGAGACACATGTAGAGCTCCTTTATAATCACCCAGTTACGTTGTGACGTTTGGTAGCACACAAAGTGTTCCTCTGGCAAACGGGAGTTGCATAATCTCATAGTCATAGGAACATGTATAAGTCATGAAGAAAGCAATAGCAACATACTAAACGATCGGGTGCTAAGCTAATGGAATGGGTCATGTCAATTAGATCATTCAACTAATGATGTGATCCCGTTAATCAAATAACAACTCTTTGTCCATGGTTAGGAAACATAACCATCTTTGATTAACGAGCTAGTCAAGTAGAGGCATACTAGTGACACTTTGTTTGTCTATGTATTCACACATGTATTATGTTTCCGGTTAATACAATTCTAGCATGAATAATAAACTTTTATCATGATATAAGGAAATAAATAATAACTTTATTATTGCCTCTAGGGCAAATTTCCTTCAGTTTCAAGATGTATTTTAAAAAAAATCAACGCATATTCAAACAACAATGTTCAAAAAAGGTGATGGAAAAAATGTTAATCATGCATTTAAAAATGTTAAATGTGTATGGAAAATGTTTCTAGTGTATATGAAAAATGTATGTGTATGAAAAAAAGTAGACATCGAAACATACATATGAAAAAAATATTAATCATGTATTCATAAAATGTTAAACGTGTATAGAAAAATGTTTCTGGTGTATAAATAATGTACAAGGTGTATGGAAACAGGTAGACATCAGAAGTATATACTAAAAAATGTGAATCATACATTTGAAAATGTTAACACTATATATAAAAGATGTTCCCGATGTATAAGAAAAATGTACAACGTGTATGAAAAAATTGGCATAAAAAATATTTGAAAAAAATATTAATCATGTATTTAAAAAATATTGAACGTGTGTTAAAAATTGTTTTACATGTATACCAAAAATGTACGATGTGTATAAAAGGAAAATAGGCATCAAAACATATATTTTAAAAATGTTAAACATGTACTGAAAATGTACATGATCTATACGAAAAAGGGGACTTATGTATTTGAACTTTTTTATCATGTATTCTAAAAAGTGTTCAAAACATGTATTAAAAGAAAAATGTACCTCATGTATTTGAGGAATGTTCAACGTGTATCAAAGCAATGTTTCACGTGCACACTGAAATTGTATATTGTGTACTAATGAAAAGTAGACATGTGTTAAAAAAACCACTGAAACCCAACGAAGAAACAAAGAAAGCGAACAAACCCGAAAAAACAGAGAAAAACACAAAACGAAAACCAAGAAAGAAAGAAAGAAAACCTCTGAAAAAATGGAAACTAAGAAAACCAATGAAAAAACAAGGAAAACATTAAAACTGAAGAGAACCAGTGGAAAAACAAAAAGAAAAAGAGAAAAAAACTAAAAACACAGCTACATGTTGGGTGGGGGGGCATCCTTCAGCAAGACGGGAGAGACACTTGTGTTGAGCAAGATATAGTCTTTCCATTGTTAGATCAGTGGTGGAGCAGTAAAGGTCAACCTGGGTTGTCACCCTCCAGCCTAGGAGATTTTTTTTGAGTATCCTTAATATATAGCCTATATAACTAGTGAAAATAAGCCCAGATCTTGCTATCGCCGCCCCCCTAGGCTATTTGCCCCTCCAAGAATTTGGACAAGCTCCACCACTGTGTTAAATGGTTGTAGGAGAGAGGCATGAGCTTTTTTTTTGAACAAGAGAAGGCACCAACAGGTGCCAATTTCATTCAGCTCATTGACAGAGTACATCAAGCATTACATAGACCTGCCAAGAAATTGAAAGAAAGAGAAGCAGAGTCTAAGGCTATATGAGCTGAGGAACTATCCTGGAAGACAGAGAGGGAAACCCCAACTGATGAACACCATGATCAGAAGAACAGAAAGACAGACAACAGACAGCCTAAAACAACAAGTGTGCCAAACAAAGATGACTTGAAAGTGTACTGAAGCACCCAAAGGCAGGTGTAATACAAGCCTGTAAATTTAATCCTACAGAGCTTAAGACGTCAACTGGCCTCAGCTTGGCAAACTCTGCAAAATGCACAACATGGAAGAGGATTCCTTTTCCTGTGAGAAACCAGCAGGTTGAAGAAGACCATCCTTAATCTGGCAAAGGCGCATCCTGAAAGAGAGAGAGAGAGTATAAAAGCCAGCACAGCAGCACTGTGAATAGAAGCAGAAGATCCATGCACAACAAGGTTGTTAGTAGCAATGTATAGTATGAATTCTAAAACCCTGAATCTGGAAATTTGAAAGAAGGGGCAACACAGGACAAGAAACTTGAGAATGAGTAGCAGCAAAACAAGAGAGTTGAGTGTGCCCATCAGAACGAAAAACCTGTTGCGCAAGATTGTGAGCAATACCATTGATTTCTCTAGAAATATGAAACACGCGCGGTTGCAAATTAGATGTACATTTGAAAAGGCTAGACAAAGACTTTCTAATATTCCAAGGGGTGGCAGAATCACAAATATTACCTGAGGCAACAACCAAAGCTAAAGCAAGACAATCCAAAAGAAAAGTGGGCTGCGCAATATTGAGTTGAGAAGCAAGATGAGCAGCAAAAGAAAGAGCCAATGCTTCAGCTTGCAGAGGAGTAGAAGTAGGAGAAGCCGAAGCTTGAACTTGCACATTAATTTCCTTTTGGTTGAAGGGCATAGAGATGTACACTCCCACACCTGTAGCAACCTCTCCTTGCAACAAACATGGAACTTTCTTGGTCCTATAAGCAGCATCAGAATAGATCTTAGGGCCAACAATTAACAGATCTGTCTTAAGCGTTCTACCTTGCATAGGGAGCTGATTAGGAGGCAATTGATTATGAGCTTGATCCTGCTTCGAAGGTAAACATGGAAGATTATCATAACAATCAGAAGCTAAAGCAAGAGCTGCAATATGAACTTGGTGGGGAAGAGCCTTTTTTCTATCAAAGAGAAAATCATTTCTAGCCTTCCAGAGACACCACAAAAAATTTAAAACACTAGAAATAGAACCATGAGGATGTCCCATACGAAGCAAGTCAAAAAGAACAGAATGCATAGTGGAATGGCCCTGAATTAAAGCATCCGGTCGAAGGAACCAAGGAGAGGAAAACCAAGTCGCACGGGAAAAGTTACACAGAAAAAATAGATGGAACTCATCCTCTTGCTGGCCACAACGACAACAATTTTTAGAAATATGAATGGAAAAACGACCAGCTCGCAAACCCGTAGGCAAGGCCTTTCTAAGTAATCTCCAGGCAAAAGTTTTGACCCTAGGAAGCAAATCCTTCTGTTTCCAAATTAATTTGAGAAAATCTAACAAATCCAAAGGAAGAGTAGCAGGCGCATTTCTGGGATTAGCATGAATCTCCTGTAAACAAAGTTTATATGCAGATTTAGAAGAACAAATTCCATTAGGGGTAAGATCCCAACAAAGCAAGTCTGGACTTTCGTCATCAATAATTTCAGTTTGAACAATGAGAGAGGCCAAAGGTTGCTGGAAAAGGGAGAAAACAAGATCATGATTCCAACTTTTTTGACCTGGAAGCCAAAGATCTTTAACTAAAGAAGGATATATAAAACCAAGTTGTTGAGAAATAAGATGATCATGAACCGAGCTCCAAAGAGTGCACCAAGGTGTGCTCCAAATTGAAATATTACCTTGAGATAACTGATAAAAAGAATGAGCTTTAAGTTTAGGCAACAATTTCAAAATAGAGGCCCAGAAAGCTGATTTGGGAGAAATAGCAGTAGCTGTCCAGATAGAAGCATCATGAAAGTACTTAGCCTTAAGCACAAGATGCAAGTGAGAAGAAGGGAACTTGGCTAACCTCCAGGCAGCAGAAATAAGAAGACTCTCATTAATAGCTTTTAAATTTCTGACACCTAAGCCACCTTCATCTTTTGAATTACAAATGTCCTTCCATGCTCTAAGGCAAAGACTCTTTTTTGAGTCATTTTCTCGAACACCTGTCCACCAAAAATTCCTAATAACAGCAGTAAGCTTAGCAATGAATTTCTTCGTAAACAAGATATTAGCCATGTAATAGACAGGGATAGCCGAGAAAACCGAGCGAATCAATTCAAGTCTGGTAGCATGAGAAAGCATGTTAGCTTTATAAATGGGCAACTTATTCAGAAATTTGTCTAGAACAAAGTTATATGCAGCAGCTCTTCTTTTTGCAGGAAGAACAAGTGGATGACCAAGATGAGTGAAATTGCTATCCAGATTAGAAACAGGGAAAATCTGCTTAATATCCTGCATCAAGCTTGAGGAACATGAGAACTGAAAAGAATGGCTGATTTGGCCCAATTTGGAGTTTGACCTGAGATAGAACAAAAATGATTAATAAGATCAGCCATAGTGCGAGCTTCTTGAAGACTGGCTTGCCCACAAACCAACAAGTCATCTGCAAATAACAAAGAGTGGATAGAAGGGCAATTTGGTCCAAGCGAAATACCCTGCAAATGATGAGCAGCAAGAGCTTCGTTGAGAGCAATAGATAATTCATTGATGGCAATAACAAACAAAAAAGGAGACATCGGACAGCCCTGACGAATACCTCGAAAGCTCCTAAACTTGTGAGAGGGTTGTCCATTAATCAGCATAGAGAACGTAGGAGAAGAAACACATGCATGAATTAAATTAATGAAGTGACCATGCAGCCCTTTATGAGCAAGAGCAGACACAATAAAATTCCATTCTAGACGATCAAAAGCTTTGGCTAGATCTATCTTAAGCATGAAAGCACTGTGTTTCCAAGATTTAAGAGAGAAAGAGTGGGCAATCTCCTGGGCAATAATGATGTTATCACTAATACGTCTACCCTCAATGAAAGCTTGTTGAGCAGGATCGATATAATCAGGAAGATGAGGCTTGATCCTATTAGCAAGCGACTTCGCAATGATTTTGTAAACAACATTACAAAGGCTAATAGGGCGATAGTCCATGGGAACTTGAGGCACAAGCTTTTTCGGAATAAGAGCAATGTTAGTGTCATTAATATGTGGAGGCAAAATACCAGTAGTGTAAAAGTTAATGACAAGTTGAGTGACTTCATCTCCTATCCAGTCCCAGGCCGCCAAATAAAATTCAACATTAAACCCATCTGGCCCTGGAGAAGCATTCAATTTCATTTCTTTGAGAATCTGTAAAACCTCATGTTTATCAGGAAGAGCATAGGTAGGATCCAGAGAGTCACTAGGCCAATGTGTATCAAGATAAGGCCTATCAGCATTATTATCGGGAGATGAGAAAATATAACGAAAATAATTAACAAAAGTGTTAGTGATAGCACTAGGTTTGAAATGGATCGTATCATTCTCATCCTTAACAGAACAAATAGTATTCCTCTTCCTACGTTTAACCACCGCTTGATGGAAAAATTTAGTATTACGATCTCCAGCAGTAGCCCAACCTTTCTTACTTCTCTGCTTATAGAATTGGTTAAGATTAGAAAGAGTTTGCTCATACCTGAAAATAAGAGAACTTTCCAATGCATGATTCTGCGGTTGCAAAGGAAGTTGTTGAATTTGATTAATCTTCGATTCTAGGTCAAGAAGATCCTGCTGGAGAGGCTTTTTTTCTTGCACCACATCTTCAAGGAACCTGCCAAATAAGAGGTTTTGGCTGCAAAGGAGTGAACTGAGCAATTATTCCATGCAGATTTAGCAAAACTAGTGAAATCTTTCTCCAGCAGCCACCAATTTTCAAACTTAAATGTTTGCTTAGGTTTAACAAAAGTACCTTCAGTAGACACTAGAATGGGGGCATGATCACTAAGAATAATAGGCAAGTTGAGGACTTTAGTATTAGGATAATGCATGCACCATTCAGAATTAACCAAGCAGCGATCAAGGCGTCTATAAATAGGTTTCGAAGTGTGTTGTTTACTACGCCAAGTATACGCAGGACCACTAAAACCTATATCATAGAATCCACAATTTTTAACAAGAGAGCGGAAAACATTCATACGATAATAGTTAACATTGCCGTTACAACCATCCGTATCATACAAGATGTCATTAAGGTCTCCCATACACATCATGGGCAGACCCAGATTATCATACACAAGAGTTGAAATCTCACTCCAAATGGCAGTAGTTTGTCTATGATAGGGATCACCATATATACAGACCAAACAAAATTGGACACCAGTGGTTACATGAAGTACAGTAGCTAATATATAGTGGAAGGAAGCAGCATGAATAGTGACTTTGAGATCATCATTCCACATTAGCCAGAGCCCTCCAGAGGCCCCTCTCGAAGGAACAACAAAACTGTTGGCAACATCAAATTTATTAACCAGATCAATTGATCGCACTTTAGAAGATTTTATTTCAGAAACAAAAGTTACCTGCGCTTTAGTAGAACGGATCAGATTAGCCAGAAATAGCATACGATCATTGCTGAGGCTCCGGCCCATGCCTCGGCAATTCCACGCTATAGCTTTCATGGCACCCAAGATCCTTAAGGACGATGCATTGCTGACCCCTGTGCGAGAGAGAGGGCTTAAACCAGACAAAAAGATTGCGCAAAAGCAGATCCAGCAAAACAGGTTTTGGGAAACTTGAATCGAAGATTATAAGTGGGACAAGTTGAGAGGAACAGAAAACAAAAACAAGGGGATTGGAGGAGTGGAAGACAGGAAAGGTAGAAAGAACAGCAAAGGCTGGGGATGGACTGGATCCGGTCGGATCGAACGACGCCGCATCAGATCCGGTCAGAAAGATCGCCTCCGGCTTGAATCCGGCAGGAACAAGGGGAAAGGAAAGGGATCTGAGAGAAAGGAAACAGAGATAGAAGTAGTGACAGAGCAGGGAAGAGTGGATCAGCTAGGGAAGAAGGTGGGGTGGAGGAGAGGAAGGAGAAGAAGAGGGGAAGAAGGGGATCGGCATCACGCCAGTCGCCGGCAGCCGTCGGAAGTCCAATACGTCTCCCCGTTAGGTTTGTTACCATCAGCATGAGGTTCCTGGTTAGCTGGTTAGTGGACACATCAGTATACGTACATCACCGTCGTGTTCATGTGTCATGAGAGGCATGAGCTTAGTTTGTGCTTGTGGACTAGAGCACGAGCTTGCCATCAACATTGCACTGGCAAACATAGAAGCAAAGAAAGATGCACTCGGCTCCAAACTGTTGTATAAACGCCACCCTAAATAATTCCAAAATTCGTCCGCACGCACCTACGTATTCACATTTACATTTCGCAACACTGATCACATCACGACTGAGTGAGGAGGAGCCCGGTGGACGTCCTCTCCGGGGAGGAGTCGTCGGCCCTGGCGCTCCTCGTGTGGTTCCTGTCCACGCCACGGGTGCCGTTGCTGCTCCTCATCCGCGCCCTGAAGCCCCTGCATGACTGCATGTGCGAGTGCAGATCCTGCGGCTTGAACTCCTTCCCGCACTGCCTGAAAGTGGTTAAGATCGATGCTCGTGGTCAGTACCCCCAGTATTACCATCAGCGTTCAAAAATTAATTTACTCGCAAAATAAATCTTTTGAACTGAAAAAGATACTAATTTCTTGGAAGCTAACGATCGTGACAGCAATACATCAAGTGGCCCTGCGGGCTGTACAGATTCGGGCTCAACGTTTCGTTCGCCTGGACCACGCCTTTTGAAGTTAGTTTGGACTCTCTCCCGGGCTGGTGTGTGGCCAGCCTACCCAAACCAGAAAGGTGTTCCGTTTAGGCCTAGCTAGGCGAGCTTTTGAGGCTGGCACAAGAAGGACGACAGGGCCCACACGAAATCCGACGGGCTAATCTTAAAACCGAGTCCACTCATTTTTTTCCTAGTGCCCCATGGGCGTCGCACGAGGACACTGCACACGTTCGCAAGACGTATACCCGCCCAATCCCAGACAGAACGACCGCACCGAACTTAACCGACGTGCACGAGACCCGGTCCGTCTAGAGAACCGATCATCGAGCGAGTCTACCCTACGACCAACGGAGGAGGAGGAGGAGGAGCAAGGAGTGGCGCTTACGAGCAGAGCGGCAGGCTCGCCGGCTTGTGCGCGGCCGCGACGGCGCCGGGACGCTTCCCTCCCTCCGGCTTCGCCTTGTCTTTCCCGCTTCGCCGCAGCCTCACCTTCCTGTTCATGCTGCCAACGCCCAGAATCAGTAACAAAACTCTACATCGAATTTGACAAAATCGAATCCAGAAACGGCACTCACTGGATGCCGCAGCCGTCCATGCCGGGGCACACGGGCGTCGTGTCCCGGCGGTCCTCGTCGTCGTCGGAGCCACCTCTCGCCCGAGGCAGCGCGACGGGCTGGAGCGCGGCGGCGTCCACGGAGTCGGCCGCGCCGCACGTGAGGATGCTGTGGAGCACCCGCGCCACGCGCATCCTCCGCGCCCTCCCCACGGCCGGCTGCTGCTTCCTGACGCCCGGCGCCGCCGCCCGCACCACCAACGCCTGCCACTCTGTCGTGACCGCACGTCTCGCGGCCTCCTGCTGCCGCCGCTTTCGCTCCTCGAGGTCCAGCGGCAGGACGATCCTGAAATGCGCCGCCTCGCCCTCGCTGCTCGGCGAGTCCTGGTCGATCGGCGGCGGCGGCTTCGGGGAGCTCTCGTCGGAGTCTGGCGCCGCCTGGAGCTCCTCCTCGGCCTGCTTCCGGCCCTTTTCTTCCGTCCGGTGCAGCTTCTTCTCGTCTGCCAAGGAAGAAGGCTTTGGCACGTCGGCGCAAGGAGGAGGAGGAGGAGGGGTTCCACGCACGTCGCAGCCCTTGAGCACGTACTCGTTGTCGGAGATGGGCGTGATGAGGTCATCGTCCATTAGGTCCTGCCATACGTACCCGGCCTTGTACTTTCTGCACTTCAACAGGCGATTATTAATGGCGAGAATCCATTAACGGAAGGAGCACAAGGAAACAGCTAATCAGATCAATGGGATATAAAACATTGCCGAAATAAAAAGCCAGAATGATTGCACCCCAAAAATGAATCGCTTACCTTTTGTAGGCCCAGGAGAAGTTCTCCGGCATGTCCTTGCCGCGGACCTCCGAGAGCCACCGCTTCACATCTGAATTATAATCGACGGCGACACGCCGCCATTGCCGTTAGCCGCATGCAAAAGGGATCGACGAAGAAGAAGAGGAAGAAGAAGAGGCAGTGGGTACGTACCCCGGAGGCGCACGCCGGAGCGGTGGAGGTGGTTGACGCGGAAGAGGTGGGGGTGGTCGGTCCTGCCGCCGCGGCTGAGGAAGTACACCACGTTGATCCTCCTGACCTCGCCGGCGCCACCCCCCTTGTTGTAGGAGTCCATGGCCTTCTCCATCGACGACGACAACGCGAAAGGAACAAGGAGAGCGCGGTGGCACCAAAGCTACAGCTGCGATCTATTTAAGACGCACGCCGCCAGGCGTGGATCTTTGGCTGACAGTTGTTATGTGCAGGCCGGCAGTGGGAGGGAGGACGGCCGCCGGCGTGCGACGGTCAGTTCGAGGATCAAGGGACGCTCGCGTGGCTCGAGATGCTAGCGTCGCGTTGGACGACGCCTCACTGACCGAGTCGGGGGGCCGGACTCCTCCTGAGGTGGATAGTTTAGGTTCGGGAATCTCTCGCGGCCGAGGATTACTATGGGGGAAACTAGTATTTATATGGAGATGGAGAGAGAGGTCTGGTGATGGATGGGATGGCCCACCTCGTAGGTCGTTATGGGGAGGAATAATCGCCATTCAAGACCGTGCCACATTCCTTACTTATAATATTCAGTTTTGCTAAAGCACATCTAGATGTGCCATAAATATTGCACATCTAAATCCTATGTCATTGATTTTACGTTGAGATTCGTGTGGATATTTCTCTTTTTTTTTCTTTTTTCTTTATGCTTGATTCACTCATTTAGATGTGCAATAACTAAAGCACATCTAGATGTGCCCTAGACACACCCTATAATATTTCCTTCACTGGTAAAGTTGGAGTTTAATACCCCATCTTGTCGTTGCAACGGTTTGAGTTTTTTCTTATTTTTTGTTGCTTGGTTTGAGGTTTGCTTGTCACGTGTTCCGCGCGTAAATTTATTAAAAAGAATTAACCGAGCTGTTTTTTTTCTTCTTCTTTCTTTTCAATCAAGGAAAAGATCAACGTGCCGACAATCCATAAATAGAATTTCATTGCGAGTTTGTTTTAAACACAGCACAAACGCAAACGCTCATACATCTTCCTTCTTCAAGGTGTTCCTCTCTGTTCCTTGACTTCCAGGGTAGTCCAACTTGGTAAGTTCCAACCAGCAATAGCACTGCAGTAGTGACCTAACGAGTGATGATGACCGTGGTAAGTTCAGCAAGGACAAATGAAACGTGGACCTCACCGACATCCTCCAACCTTTTCTGGCCAACCGCTCTTCCTTTCCAATGAAATATCTTGGTCTCCCTCTGTCGGTCAAGAGGTTGAAGCGGATCCACTTCCAACCACTTGAGGATAAGATTGCTGCCCAACTTGCTCCTGGGATGGGAAAACATGTTGCTTCACCTGGAAGGGTTGCGTTGGTTAAATCCGTCCTTATTGCCATTGCCATTTACTACATGACGACACTGAATCTTCCGATCGAAGTATTGAACAAGATTGATGCTCTAAAGGCGAGTTTACCTATGGGCGGGGTGCGACAAGGTCACTGGAGGCAAATGCAAGATTAACTGGGATCAAGTGTGCCGATCCAAGCTCCAGGGAGGCATTGGTATCTTAAATTTGCCGTTGCCCTCCGTATTCGATGGTTGTGGTTTGAATGGATGGACCCGATTAAGCCTTGGGTGGGGCTGGGGAACCCATGTGACAGTGCTGACCGCGACATCTTTGCGGTTGCTACCAAAGTGAAGATTGGTGATGGCCTTCGTGCTTCTTCCTGGGAGTCTGCCTGGCTTGGGGAGCTGAGGCCCAAAGATATTGCTCCCCACATATTCTTACTATCCAGAAGAAAGAACTGCTCGGTCCAAAAGGTGATACACAACAACTTTTGGGTCTCCCAAATTAACATCAGTGCGGGCATCTCTGTTCATCATCTAACTGAGTTCGTCATCTATGGGAAAAGCTCTCCCCCATTCACCTCAACCTGGATAGGACGGATACCATCTCCTGGAAGCTAACAAATGATGGCCACTACTCCGCCGCATCGGCATATGAGGTCCAGTTCAGGGGCTTAGTTGACACGGAGCTTGTGTGCAAACGGTCTGGAAGAATTGGGCTCCTTCAAAATGCAAGTTTTTCGCCTGGCATGTCATCAACAACAGGGGTTGGACGGCAGATCAGCTGCAGCCACGTGGATAGCCTAATTGCAACCTTTGCCCCGTTTGTAAACAAGTCCAAGAATCAGCGGCACACCCTTCTCTTCCAATGCAGATACACAACTAGAGTTTGGGCTTTGATCAAGGTTTGGCTTGGGCTTCATGACGTGAACCTTGTGGAGTGGGTCACATGAATCCAGTTAAAGAATGATGGAGCCTCAACGCGACTAGGAAGACACAGTCCAGAAAGCCGCTCATCTCCTCATGCTACTCGTTTCATGGGAAATTTGGAAGGAATGGAATGCAAGGGTCTTCCGCAACTTGGCGGTGCCGGTTGATGTTATTGTCGCTAGGATCAAAGAAGAGTGTAATATGTGGTGTCTCGCTGGAGCAAAGCATTTGTGCAATTCAATGCCGTGAGAGTGATGTTTTGTAATTCGGCCGTGGGCTACAAACTCTAAACCTTCTTCCTTGTTCAATGAAAATGATAAAAAAATTGCCGAGTTTTTTTTTTAAAATTGTTCTTAACAGCATCTACCGTGCAATCTCTCCTCAAACTGGCCAAATCAGAACTGCACCCTCTTTTTTGTCCCTTTTTTTTTGCGGGTGTGCACCTCCCTCTTCCTCAAAACATTGAAGAATTGCACCCCTGGGAGCTTCTGCCTCTGCTACCGACTGTTTTGGAAGGCTGTAACTTGGTCG